>NW_014569646.1:467537-477026 GCF_001313835.1 Polistes canadensis
AAAAAAAAAAAAAAAAAAAAAAAAAAAAAAAGAAACGAATGTTAACGGGGGCGGAGGGGGAATTCAGTTTATCGATTTTCTGCGAAAGCAATAACTCTTCCCTTCCCTCGGTTGGAAGACAATTGATCTTCGTTCGATTCATTTTATCGATTCGTTTTTATCGATCTTATTCTCCTCGAATGAGACTTTTCTTGGGTAATCCTGTGAGATAAGTGAAATGGAAGAAAGAAGAAGAAGAAGAATGAAAAGTAAGTGGTGCAAGTTTCAGCAAAAAAACAAAAGAAAAAGAAGAAAAAAAAGGGCGAAGGGAATGAATTAAAAAAAAAGGGGGCAAGATTACGTTAATATTAAAATAGTTCTCTTTTTTTTTTTTTTTTCTTTTACATTTCTCAATAATTTTCATTTCCTTTTCTCGAAATTTATTTCATTTTCAAAACAACATTTCTCTGCACCATTTTAATAAATAATTGATACTTTTGTATTTGCGTTCCGTGTTGTATGTGTACAAAATAAAACAAAACAAAAATTGCGACGTAGTTCTGACGCAAATTCTGACCTATTTTTACCTCCTTCTTCTCCCTTCCACTCCCCTCTCCCACACCGATGCATTTTAGTTCTTCTATGAAATTTTATTTGCACACAAACATATACTACGATTATTATTCGTGATTACATTTTTTTTTTTATTATTTAAGTAATAATATTTTTGTGAACAAAGTTATAAATTTTTTCCTGTCTCTCCCTACCACCCTTTCTTCCTTTTTTAATTTCTATTTTTTTGTTCTCAGTTAAATGACACTGGAATGAATAGCTTGAACCGATTTTCGTCTTTCTAACGTTCGTTTTATTTCTCTCACACTATAATTTTCTCTTTGACTTTAATAGCAATATCAGATACGCCAGTTTAACCTTTCATAGGGATAATCAGGAAAGTTTGACGCCCTTCGAACCATGGATGATCGCTTACAACGATAACTTTGATCGAACAACCGTGAATGATATTAACGTGTTCAAATCAAAAGATCATTTTGATCAAATCTTCTTATCACGTCAATCCATTAACCCCTCCCATACTTTCCCTTACACACAGACACACGTTTATTAATTTATTATTATTTTTTTTATAATTATTCAATTACGATCTAATATAAGTTTTATGAAAAAAAAATAATACAATTTTGTGAAATTAAATTAGACAAGTTTAAAAGATTTACATCAGTAATGTTTTTTCTTATGGTGTCACCCTTCGTTTAAGAGATGATTTAAAAGAAATTAGTATGATTTTATAATTGACATAATCGAGAACAAAGGAATATATGAATAAATTCGTTTCTAAACTTATACGAAAGTTAGATATTCAAATTGGAATGACACGATAAAGTGTCAAACACACACACACACAGACATACTCACGAATTGATTATTCCTCTTGTTTCTGACATTTGCCAACATCGGAATCAACAAAAGGAAAGTACCGATTGCCAAGTGAAACTTGAAACACAATCTACAGGAATAATATGCGTGTGTGTGTGTTTTTGTTGCTTAACTGTAACGCTTGTCGTTCGTACGTTTCGACAGAATGACGTTTCTACATCTTGAACAGCATCGAACATTATCGAATTCCAAACGTTTTAAAAGATATTTTTCCTATACAGTACACACAAAAAAACAAACCCCTATTGCACGTTATTTCGATTTATTAATTTATTATAAGAATGTTTGTTTCAATCTCTAATCATATTTGTTTTATCGTGTGTGTACATAATATATTTTTCTATTATAATTATTATTTCATTTTTAATATACAATTTTTATGGACAACTTTTATGTCTATCAATTTAACAAGACTTTACTATTTTATTTTATTTCTTTTTTTTTTCTCTTGTTAATTTTTGAGAAATATAATCGAATTATATTTGTTTTATCGCGTGTGTGTACACAATATATTTTTTTATTATAATTATTATTTAATTTTTAATATACAAATTTTGATGTACCATTTTTATATTTGAAAAATATGTATTTTCAATTTTATTCCTTTATTTGATTGTTGTTGTTTATTGAGATAGCACAGCTGTCTATTTATCCTTCCTATCTAACTTTGAGAGTTTCGAGGGTGGGTGGAAAAGTTTCCTCTTTCCGGTTAGCGATATTATCGAAGAAGAGTCACGGACAGAAGTAGGGGTCAGAACTTTTCTACGGTTCGTAAGGCAACCGAAAAGCGAGTATTCCTGCCAGCGACGTTTCCTACCCTTCTTCAAATTAATCTCACCGAAATAAAATAAGAGAAAGAGAGAAAACAGATAACATCGTGTTGTGTGTTATATTATATTCGATAAAGTGGAAAATTTCTAACCGGTTCGGAAATTCTGACACGTACACGTACACGCACGTGCATGCAACCAAGTGCAAGCACTTTTATTTTCTTCCCTTTTTCATTTTCGATTACTCATTTCTTCCAACCCCCTTTCCTTCCAACCCCTAATTTTTTTTATTTAATACATAACAAATCAATTCAATTTTATTTCGTTAGATAGGTAGGTTGTTAAGATTATTCCAAAACATACTCACTACCACCCCCATATGTTCATTTAAATACGAAATATAAATCGATATATTTCAAATACACCTAATAATAATCCCTAACATATTTAAAATTGATTTCTATCGAGAAAAATATGTTCAAATATTCATATATATATATATATATATATATATATATATATATATATATATATATTTATTTTGCATTGAGAATATATTTTTATGGTTCGATGATCAAATGCAATTGAAATGTTTCAGCACGTTTTAAGAATAACCCGAGTCATACGAAATTCGGTCGTATCCGATACGTTAGATTCTCTTTTATGTTTTTCCCTCCCCTTTCCCTTCCTTCTCTCTCCCTCTCTCTGTTTCTCTTTTTCTTTTCAACGTAACGCGATAAACGCGTTAGCGATTCAATAAAGTGCATCGTTACGTTCAAACAATCGGGTCAAAACACTGGCTGCCATATTAAAAGTGTTGTTCAATTTAATGCCAATAATAAATATCACGATTTGATTTTTAATCTCATTAAAAAGATACACTCCTACTGAATATATTTGTTCGTATATATATATATTTTTTTTTTAATCATTCGTTGAAATCATATTAGAAAATTTATCTTGTATGAATCGAAAGAATGATTTTTTTTATTTCAACGATTTAATTATACACGAATAATCCCCAACGTGGGATACCATTAAATTTTAAACGTTTTAATTATTAACTTTAGCAGAACATTTCAATCAATTCAATTAACTCCTCCTTCTCCCCCATCCAACTCTCCAACACAACCCCATAATTTTTTTTATCATTTATCTTTTTCTTTTATTATTATTAAATTTGATATCAAATTACACACACTTCTATGGAAATCGTAATTTAGCCATAAGTAACATTATTACTATTTTAATCTATTAACGTATTCGTGATAATTATGTTAATTAACTTTGAAAATGATTATCATTATTCGTGATCGTAATACGTCATGATCATGAACATTGATCAGGATTATATGTTAAACCTGATTGATAGAAAATGGGAAGAAGCTTTTAATGGATGATTAGCCGTTGATTGAGTCGTGTACCTGTTGACCTAGATATCTCGTAATTACTTCTGTTTAATAACAAGCTCTCATTTGCCATTGTCTAATACCAAATGAGCTTATATTATCATACTACCAAAAGCATTATCAATTATGATATATCATTCTTTTTATATATTACACGTATACAATATTTTAATAATATATTGAAACGAAACTAGAGATAAGAAAATTCATATGATAATATTTAAATTACGTGGTGAATTACATTTATCGTATAATTCAATGATAATTAATATGTCCGATCGTATAAAGATTGGTTTATACTACTTAAAAAAATATCTGACCTAACAAATCCTCTTTGTGACACCTTGTATATTAATATTTTATATAATATATATAATAATTATGTGTTAATATTATTATATTACATATTTCACATATATATAATTTTATATTATATTATGATATATTAATAATAATTAATTAATCAAAAAGAAATTTGTCAATTGAATTATTCTAAGCAAACAAATGATGATCAAAATAAACGAATAAATATCTAAAGAATATAAAATAAATGGGGGGGGGGAGGGGTAAAAGTTACGAAGCAGAATTATATGATTATTTGTTGTTAACGTCAAAAATGTAAAAAGAAGAAAAAAAGAAAAAAAAAAGGAAGTGAAATGTCCTTATGGCGTGTCAAAAGGATTAACATTCAGCAAAGCATCCTAATCTCTTTTACGCGAATCTCATTTTCCAACGAGTCAAGCCCTGAGCTTTTCACCCTCTTTTTCACCACCATTACTACTACTACTACTACTACTACTACTACTACTACTACTACTACCCTTCACAACCCTTCAGAATCCTTGTCGTAAAATGTGAAAACGTAGTAGTAACTGTCGACTCGCGAATTTTCTTATCGTTTTTACATTACCACCCACCCTCCCTCCCTCCTTCCTCCTTCTCTACAACCCTCCTCCCAATTTATCCCACAGCTAAAGCTACCCCTTTCCAAGCCACGAACCAAACCACCACCCTTTTCTTCGACCAAAATTTCTGTAGAAAATTCTACGCTAGTTTTGAAAATGTACTTTTCAAGTATTTTACAGGGAATTGATGTTACGGGGGTGAGTAGTAGTAGTAGTAGTAGTGGTAGTAGTGTTAGAAAATAATTTATTATTAAACTTTCTCGTTGAATTTTTAATTCAATACTATTTTCTCTCTCTTTTCTTTTTCTTATTTTGATGAGTAATTATAATGTTAATTAATGAACGATGAGAAACAGGGGTTGGTTACGGGAAACTTTTCTATTAAATTATTACGATTTTGATTTATTTTAATTATATAAATAAAATGTCGAGGGAATATTATTTATTTTTTCACCGAGTCTTTCTTTCGAAAGAAAAATAATTCTATAGAAATATTAAAATATAACGTATGGTTTGTTTTTTTTAACGTCATGAAAATATAAATTAATAAATGTAATGTAATGTAATGTAAATTCGCATTAAAATATATACATGTGTATGCATTTATAAACTCTGTGTGTATGTTGATGTGTGTATGCAGAAAACGTAGGAAAAGTTATCCTCCGTGTCCCAAATTTAGCTAGTAAATTTCCCATCTAAAGGTACAATCGATTCGAACACTGTCCAATACCCATAGAAATGAAATTCACGATCTATCTAGCTAGAGAATGGTAAGACTCGTAAATCGAAAAAAGATCCGGAAACGATTATCTTCTTTGCCATCAAAGGAACATTCTTCAATGAAATTATTACATCCACGATGTACACATACACATACACACATATATCTATACATTTATCATGAAACTTTATGTTCTATATTAAATAACTTAACTTTACATATTAAACAAGAATATTATATATATATTAATCAAGAGAAAATAATTAATAAACTATTTTATCCTTGTATTATAATATAATTCTATTTCTAGTTTTTCTCCTATCACATTTTTTTCAATCACGATCGAGTTTTGAAGTGTCATTTTAAAAATATATCAAACGCAGCAGTAATCCATAGTTTTGATAAACGTGAAAATAAGTACCATTAACTAACGCGAACCATTCGTTCGAGATTCGTCAAAAACAAAACGTCACACCTAACACAATACACACCTGTATGAGAAAAGAAAAAAAACAAAAAATATAAAAAAAATTAGATTTAAAACAAAAAAGAATCAGGGTATTTGTAACTGGTGGTGGTGGTGGTGGTGCAGTCTAGCTGCAGCAACTGCACTGAAAGGATTTTGTGCGTGAGACAGGTGGGTTACAGAGAGCTAAAAAAAAAAAAAACCCCCCATGGGAATCATCGTGTGCATCCGTACACGAGTGGTAGCATTCACTTCACCAACGAGACAGCTCTAATATTGACACCATTTCACATAACAGAGAGTGAAAGAGAGGAATAGGGTTGGGGGGTGGTATTGGGGGTGGGGGATGATAGAATAGAAGCTTCGAAGAGTACGAGGAACGTACTTGGAGAAGACAGGACTCGATCCTCGATCAGCTGAGAGATTGAGATGATCGGGAAAATCATAGTCTCTCTCTCTGTGTGTATATGTGTGTGTGTGTGTGTGTGTGTGTGTGAGAGAGAGAGAGAAGATAACAAGGCAGGTACTTGGAACAATCGCGAATGCCTTTGACAGTGATTGCAATCGTGTTCAGATTATTATCCTTCTATCGTCTGCCATACACCATCATAGAGATATGATTCAACCATAAGACCGATCATAAAATATATATATGTGTGTGTGTATTTTGCCTGATTGAAAATGAAATTTTGACAAACATATGATTAATGAAAGTTTTTAAATACTTGGTTGTCTAGTATTTTGATAATTTAAGAATAATGATACTTCGGTGTTTGATATGTATTATATTATACTAATTAATAATATACATTTTGTTGATTTTATATTGAAATTAAAAAGAAAGATAGTAGTAATATTCGTAGACGACAGGGATCTTCGTATAGGCGACGACTATAATCGGCGGCTAATAATTAAACAATTTTAAACTGAATTATTTTATTCGTTTGATTATTATTTTCAAATATTCGATGTAAATTCTTTTTTAATATTAATACAAATATCGTTACATTAATAATACATAATTAAACTCGAATATATATACAATAAAATAACAATCGTAGATTTGAAAAAAAATATAATTCATCGATCAAACATTTTCTACAAGACACAATAATTATCCAATTAAATTAAACACGAATAAAGAAAGGAAAATAATCATATCGTAATTCGAATATCTTTATCCTGGAAAAAATAAACGAGATAACAAATACCTGACTGTGTAATAACCACCGACAAAGGTATGCTAAGATATAAAAGGGGTTTAAGAATTAAAAAGAAGAAGAAGAAAAATAGATTGATACTCGAAAGAAATCTTTAGGTAATTCTTCTTTACCTTCTATCTATCTCTCTCTTTCTCTCCTGATCATGACAACAACAACGAAAGCCGACATTCGAGAGGAAATTGAAAAGCGTGTCAATGGTTGGGTTCTATCTGACTGACATACTCTGCTGAAAGAGAGGTACACTTAAAATAACGAGATTATTGACGGAAGAACCGATATATCGAAGAACGATTTAACACCAGGACAATCCGAAAATCACTTTTCCTATATTTCTTCCTCTCTCTCTTTCTCTCTCTCTCTCTGTCTTATTCATGCGTTGCATATAAATCATCACAAATGATGATATATGCCTATCGGATAAAATTGGGGATATGTACATCCCATATGTTGTATACAACACACGTGTACGCATTAAATTATAATTATTTCTATAGATCAATCACATTAATCATATTTAAACATTAAATCGATATCAGATTTTCTATTTATCCATCGTGTACAATTAATTTTTATATCAACTTTTTCTGAATGACAAATATAAAAAAAAAGAGAAAAGAAATTAAAACAACATTTGAATGTAAAAAGTATACTGTAATTAAATAAATCAATTCTAAATCAAATATATAATTATATAATAAATCCAAACGATTTGATCATATCAATTTATTCGACAAAAATGAATAACAATAATAACAATTAACGATATATAACCCCGCGATCGTTAGTTAATATCTATCCGTAAGGAAAGTGAGAGGGTAAAAAAGAAGGAAGAAAATAAAAAATAAAGTGCGTAACAAATTGACAAAACGGAATACATCGGTCATCGTCAAATTAGGAAAAATAACTAACTAAACCCGAAAACGAATAAACTCATATTTCTCGATAGTTGACGTCGTAAACGTTGCAATTTCGAACCAACGCGGAACATTAATCACTGTACATACTCGTATAGATTGAGTAGAGGTATTGGAAGTGATAGGAATGAGAGGAAGGGGGTGGGGGTGGGGCATAGAATTGGGAATAGGAAATAAAGGTGTGGGGTAAGGGGTGAGGGTAGCAGGAACAGGGATGTATGATGGCACTGGGTTAGAGGATAATGATGGGAGTGTGAGGAGGGGTAGGAGGAGGATGAGGAAGGGGTAGGGCAAAGGGGGTAAGTTATATGAAAACGGGAATGAATTGTTATAGGGTGGGGGATACCCCGAACGTTCGTTCATCTATGCATGCAAGCACCCAGGGTAATTAGCACCCTTTACAAGCAACAAATCGTTACGACGCTTTAACTTGAAATAATAGGGAATCGAAAAGCTTTGACTTGTCGGTGATTTAAACAAACAATAATAATTATAGGCCGTTCGATTAATAAACTCTATCGTATATTACGTTTACAGTTTTAAGAAGAGTTTCAGTGTTTCGATAAATAAACGATATTATTTTTATATTATTTAATGCATCGAAATAGTAACATTTGTGTTTTTATCAGTTTATATAATATTTCGCTTTTGAAATACGAATAAAATAAAACTCAAATAGAAAATCATAAATCAAGGTTTTTGTCTAAAGTATTTTCTACATTTTGCCATACATCGTTGTTCTAACGTAATCGAAAATCGATTGAGATCCTACCTCAAGCACAGAACAAAATATATATATATATATATATGATGTTTGTTTTCTGGTTGACATTTTACAGTCGTGGTAAACGGAAACAGGCTGACAAAACGAGTGAAGGGGGTGGTCTGGGATTGGTGACGAGGGGTGTTCGGGGGGAGGAGGGGATATTATACGTTGGCATTGTCGTGTTTCTGCTTTCCATCCGATCATAGATAACCAAACGATAACAGAAAGGACGTTTGTCATTCGACGCCTCCAACTCATTGCCATAAACACTGATCTCTCTGCCCACTGATGGCGATAAAAAATATCTCAAACCATTTCCATCTATCTCTATCTCTCTCTCTTTCCCATTTGTATTTGTTCTTTCTCTATTTTACGTTTATTTTATGATCGAAGGAAACGCGATAAGTATTGTTAATTTAATTCTAAAATAAAAACTTTAAATATAATTTAAAATGTGTGTTGTCTGCTCATTCGGAATACATAACCAAACAAATTTAACGCAATCGTGTTGTTTTGCTTACATTTAATTAATTGAAATATAATTCTTTGAAATAAATGTTGATTTATATTAATTATTATACTTCAAACGAAAATATTATATTTCGTTTCGTTTCAATTGTTTCCACTGGATTATTTGATTATTTCTCCTTAATCATATTAATTCACTTTTGTATTCGACGTTTACCGTATCGCGAAACAATATGGCGGAACATATCGGTAGACATTTTTATTATCATATATATCAAA
The DNA here is from genome assembly GCF_001313835.1 of Polistes canadensis. Taxonomy (NCBI): domain Eukaryota; kingdom Metazoa; phylum Arthropoda; class Insecta; order Hymenoptera; family Vespidae; genus Polistes; species Polistes canadensis. The sequence goes on from NW_014569646.1 coordinate 476,893, forward strand.
CATAACCTACATTTGACAAATTGTTTCATTTTTTTTTTCTTTTTTTCATTTAATTAATAAACTAATACTTTAAAAAATAAATTCTGATTATTAATTAATGCTTCTCGATATAAACCAATTGATATATATATATA
>NW_014569646.1:477046-516133 GCF_001313835.1 Polistes canadensis
TTATATAAAGAAAATTTGTTGGATACATCGTAGTATAAAAAATTAATTCGAAAGACCAAACTAAAAAAATTTCATAAAACAAAAAATAAATATATAATATAATCGTGTACTCTCTCTCTCTTTCTTCTACATCGAGAAAGTTTAAGTTTGAACTGTACGAAAGTTTCTATATATATATATAAAAAATATACACCCTATATATATGTATATATATAATAAAGTACTTGACTAACTTCGACATCTAAACTTGAGACTCTGGGGTGTCTCCACGGCATCGGGATCACGAAAAACTTTCCAAAAGACAACTACCAGAGACACAGAAGTTGTATTTCTATGACGAATAAACACCAGTGGTGGTTACATGAGTGCACTAACTTTATCCTCTCTCTCTCTCTCTTTTAAAATAACAATTGTGTGTGTATGTGTGTGTGTTAGAAAGAAAGAAAGATAGAAAATCAAATCTTACGTACAGGGTGATTCAAATATATTTTTTAGATACTTTGTTTTTTTCCTTTCCCCTCAAATTTTGTATGATTCAACTGTAAAAGTTGAATTGTCGTAATTAAATCTTACGTAAGAAAGTGGATAGAAATATTTTTGTAAATTATTTTAATAATTTATATTATTATCATTATTATTATTTTGTAGAAAGTTTTTCTTTTTTTCTTTTTAAAGTAAGTCAGTTTATAATTAGATTTGTAAAAATATGAAAAATATTTTTATTTCAAATCGTAAAATATATTTTTTGCTCCACCCTGTAGAAAAAAAAAGAGAAATAACAAAAAAGTAGCCAAAGTCAATTTCAATCTCCTTTAAACAGGATCACACACACACACATATATATAGTTTGTGTAACAGAAACAAGCGGAAAAACATGGTCGTGTTTGATTCAAATGGAAAAGAACTTCGTGGACGTTCAAGTCAGAGTCGGTTTCTATCAATATACGACGAAGAAACTATAAAAAAAAATATAGATAAAGAAAAAAAAAACTATTCGTTCGTGTGGTATATTCAATTTATTTTTCTCTTCGTCCTTTCCCCATTTATGACGTAAACTCGAATTGAATTTGTCATCTCTTTTGATTTTCTCTTTCTTGAAAAACCACTCAAACCTCCCACCCAACCCCACTCCTCACCCTAGTCACCTTCAACTTCTCCCCTCACCCCCATAAATTTTATATTTTCAGAAAGATACGAATAAAGTTTGATTGAAATTATTTAACATCATTTTAACACGTTTAATGTTATCATAATTTTACATAATTCATGATTTTCTTATCATATATTACACACATAGTGTATTAAAATATTATTTAAAAAAAAAAAAATGTAAATGCAAGCATGTGCAATCGTGTGCAACGTTATGGGATTAATGAGAGGGATGGAGAAATGGGGGTGGGGTGGTATTTAGTATCTAAATCGTTGGTTGGTAATCTTCCTGTTCCTTATGGGTATTTGCTTGAAGATTATTTGTATACACTGTGTATATAAATCAACATAAATGTATATTAGGAGAGGTATAAAGAAGAGATGAGACTATTTGCCAAGAACGTAGTATAGTTTTAAATCAACCCTGCTGAACGTTATCATAGCATGCTAGATATATTTTAAACACTAAGATAGTTCACAAATAATTTCTCTAGTAGATTTTTCTTTAGGTTTAAAGATATAAAACAAAAATGAAGAGATAAGAAATTTGATATTAGTTTTTTCATATAAAAATTGTAATTAAAGAGAGTACAATTACTATGATTCTTTTTATTTGGTTTTTTTGTTGTTGTATAAAATATGTGTCAGGTATCGTTTGCTATGATAACCAATTATAAATTTTTAATGAACAAGTAATACTAATCCACAAAATTAATTTTATTTTAATATTGTTTCCTCTATACATTTAATCTTAATTTTGATTTTCTGTTATATAAGAACAAACATAGTAATCAATCTATAGTTCATTTAATTGTTTATGAAATATATTTTGTCTGATAAAAAATAAAAGAAGAAGAAAAAGGAAACATTATGCAAATGATTGAAAATTACGAGTAAAAGGAAAAAAAAAAGGGGGGTGGATCGATGACTAACGAGCAAATAACAATTTTCCTCTTTTGGAAGAAAGTTTTGAAAGTTTCTCCCTTAAATCTCTTTAATCGTAACCTTCCTTCGAGGGTTGTTATGAACGTTCTTTGGATTACTTCCCACATCCCTCATCTATCTATTCCCTTGATCCTTTTCCTCCTTCTTCACCTATCTATTTTATCCTTCTCTTTCATAACCCTCTCTCTCTAGGATGGAAATACTATATCTTATAACTTTAAGGATACCATAAGATGATTTAGGATTTGACGTTGATTTATTGCAATCAATGACCTTTAAATTAAATCTAGAAAATTAATATATTCAAAAACAAATATAATATATATATATTATATATTAGATAGAGTGTCAAGTAATTGAAATTTTTGTATATAATTTTATAAATACAAATATAAATATGTAAATAATTGTGTAAAAAATTGACAATATGATGTGCATTACAAATTTCATACTTAATGATTTGTTTAATCGAGAACAAGAGGAATATAATAAATATAAGTATATAATATTTTGATAAAAAATAATAAAAATGAAATATATGATATGTATTAAAAATTGTATATACTTAACGAATCGAATGATTTGTTGTATGACACAGAACAAGTGTTCAACAATTATTCTTCATATTCTGTCGTCGGACTTTAAAATTGTTTGAAATTAAGATTGGATTAAACGTTTATCTATTGTTTATCTTCTGTTACAGTTTGAGAACCAATCAACCAAGCGGCCTGGAAACTGGTGGAGTTCGACTGGAATTGAGCAAAGCACTCGACCTTTGGGCCAGAAATTCGAAACTTACTTTTCAGGAAGTTAACAGTGACCGTGCTGACATATTGGTTTACTTCCATCGGTGAGAGAGAAAGATTTTATTTATTTATATATATATATATATAATTATTATTATATAATAATTAGACAAATGTGATATGGGATACACTGTGGTATTCATTTGCGTTGGGTGGTGATGGGGTCGTGCCAATGAAACAAAGTATTCTTGCAACATTTGAAAAACAAATTACAAATTTCGCATCATCGTTATCCCTCCTTCGTTTATTTTCATAAAAAAAAAAAAAATTAAACAAAAACCGAGTCATCAAAAATATACATGTACATCAAACTTCTTCCCACCAATCAAAACGATTCAAGCAATATTCTAAAACAAAAGTATAAGATTAATTACAATGAAGTATAAATAAATCTTTCAATGTACTGCAATTTTATCTTGTATTAATTTTAATTTTCTTTTTCTTTGCTATTCTATTAAATAACAATAGTAAAATAACTGAATGAGTAAAATAAAGGTAGTTTGGTTGAAAGGAATTTAACGTTTGGAAAGGGGGATGGTTGTAAAACATCATGGAAAACACCCTGTGGTGTGTAATTATCGTTTAACGTTAATAAGCCTTGCTTGGTATTCACATGAACTTGCCTGCAAGGGATTTGTTTTGTTCGCGTGAATGCACTAACACAAACCACTAATGTGTTATAAATTACTATGTATAAATATTACTTCTATGTTTATATAATATATGTACAGATATTTCTATAATATGCGTATATTATATATATATATATAAATATTTCTATATACACATATGTATGTATATGCATTTATAGATTATATTATGTGTAGGATATATGCACGTGCAAACACATCAATATACGTTTATATACCTTGAGTAAAGATATGTGTGTGTGTGTGTGTATGTTCTGTACACGTATGTTTGCGTTTGTATAAGTATATGTGGATATATAGATCGATAAAGAGGCAATAAACGTTATTACATGTTATCAAAGGAGAACGTCACACATACACATATACATACACTATTCATGGATAAGGAATTTGATCGTATACTTTGTTATGGTGTATTTTTATCTGCCTTTTTTATTTTCCATCAAAGTTATATCACTCGAATGAAATAATATATTAGTCGAGACAAAATTATGGTATCTTTAATACCCTTCAAATAATTTTTTTTTCTTTTTTATTAATTCGTGGATTAATATCATAATTGATGATTTGTTTTTTCTTTACTTTAAGGAGGGGTCGATCGTTCTGTATTATATTTTATTTTTTTACAGTGGTTCTCATGGTGATGGATATCCATTCGATGGAAGAGGACAAATTTTGGCCCATGCATTTTTCCCTGGCAAAGATCGTGGCGGGGATGCACATTTCGATGAAGAAGAAATTTGGTATCTTCAGGACAACAGCAATGAGGAAGGTAAATAATTAAAAAAACAAGCAATTAAAAATAATAATAAATTATATGACACATGTATATATATATAATCGTGTTCCATTTAAAAATTTTAATTATTGTTGAATGATTATACCAAAAAGAATTGTAAGAATTACGATTAGAAATGGTAATAGTATTTCTTTTCGATTTGTTGCCAAGTGGGTCACGTTAAAAAATGGCTGTTTCAAAAAGAATATGGAATAAGTCGAGGATTCGTGTATATTTGCGGATTTTCTTCGATATTATCAATGTTTCTTTCGATAGAATATAAGAAAAAAAAAAAAAAATAAAAAAAAAGAAACTAAATATAGAATCATATGTGATATATACACGATTTAGAAGATATTAAAAATTCTACGATATTATATTATATTCATTGATTATTCCACAAAAAAATTAATATTAAATAAATGTTTTAATATATTAAAAAATGCAGTTAATAATTAATTGATTAAATATTCAATCAATAATAGAAACACATTAATAATAAATACATCGACTGATACAAATAAAAATCAAATGATAATGATAATGAAATAAACAATTTTCAAATTAAAACCATCGGATATTATTATCATAGCTTAGAAAAAAAAAAAATACAATTTTAATCTTGAATTTAATTAACAAAACAAACAAACAGACAATAACAACGAATTATAAACGAAACAGAAAATATGGAAAAAAAAGAAAAAGAAAAATAGAAAGATTTGTCGAATACGTTCCGGAAAGATTTCAAATCCATTCTTCTCGATTAAACTGAAAGAAAAAAAAAAGAAGAAAAAAAAAAAGAAAGATAGAAAGATAGACAGATAGAAGATCGTGCAAGTAAGGGCTGTTCTAGGTATTAGAATGGAATCCCTTTCGACAATTCTCCGGGTCTTTACATTCTACCGTCGAACAGTGATTCCAAATTGGTCTCGTTAATAACGTCGGCTTATCTCTCTCTCTCTATCTCTCTCTCTCTCTCTCCCTCTTTCATTTATGCATCAATGCTATCTTCCTAGTGTGCAGGAGAGAAAGAGAGAGAGATGGAAGGTTTGATTCTCGACATAACAGCCGCCATTAGCATAGTTATAACGGTTGCAAGAACACCACAACGTCCCCCAACTACGAATTCCAACGTTCCTCTCGTTTAATATACGAATACATTTACGAGAAGGGAGGAACGAAACTTTGCTTTTATTTTTTTTTTTTTTTACTATTTTTTTTTTCCTTTATTTTTGTACTTTTGTGTTCTATTTTTCCTCCTCCTCCTCCTCCTCTTCCTCCTCTTTATTTATTTCTTCTTATTTTTCTCGCTCTTTTTCATTATCATTTTCTCTCTCTCTCTCTCTCTCTCTCTCTCTCTCTCTCTCTTTATTGGGAAAAAAACAAGAATAGAGGGAATAAGTAGAAACTTTAAAGAGAGAGTTGGATAGGGGTAGGAGGGTAAAATGAGAAGGGGATGTTTAATGCTACTTACCACTTTAATATATTGGGTTGGGGAAAAAGTATTGTCGTATTTGTACTTGTTCAATATGAAACGTCACATTGTTGGATTATTATTATTAATTTTTTTTATTTTGTTTTGTTTTGTTTTATATCAGTGAGAATGTTTTTAAACACTTGTTGATTATTGTTATATTAATTATATTGTTTATTATTTATTTTATTATTTCTCTCTCTCTCTCTCTACTGCATTTGATTAATTTATTAATTGAAAGTTATAGATGATGATGATTAATGTTTTGCAGATTAAAATTTGTATATTACTGTAAGAATTTAAAATTCGAAAATATGAATATGTATTTGTAATGTGATGTAAGTTTTTTTAAATTTCTTTTTTTTTTTTTTAAATTTTATTATTTATATTATACACGAAGATACTTTTTCCCCAACCCAATATGTATAAAATATTCTACATACTTACATACTTATTTATGTATATATATATATTTGTATATTATATTGTTTCATTCTAAAAGCATGGAAATATCGAGACATTAGCCTTTTAAACGTTATTTACCTTCTTCTTTCATTGTCAGGATTTTCTTTTTTCTTTTTATTCTTCTATTTTTTTTTGTCGATAAAACAATAGACTAGTTTTTAATTGAAATGAACGTTTCTTGAGAAAAATTATTACACCGAGGGATGAATTTTAAATACAGACGAGTTACTTGGCTGAGTATCATTTGAAACAAGAAATGTATTATTTGAAGTATCTCAATATCAATAAAATTATGCGATTCTATTATGACAATATTGGAATATTAATTAAACAAAAGAAAACAGAAAAATAAATGCTTAATCGTTTATTTGTTCGAAGAACAATAAACATTGTCCTACGATCTATAACAAAAATATTAAAAGATGATGACGATGGTAGAAAATGGGGATGAAATGAGGATGAAATGGAAATGGGGTGGGGGTGGGAGTTGGGGGGTGTACAGGTAGAGAGAAAAGCACTACTCGAAGCGAATTTGCGAGATAGGTGAAAATCAGCTTCCTCGACATTTTGAATATTTTATGACAGGAGTAGAAGGGGGTAAGGGGTTGGGGTGAGGTTCCCCCTTTCCTCTTCCCCTGCTGTCATACACCCCCTACCCCTAGTGTGTGCGTAGTACTAGTAGCGTGTTCCATTTAGTCGTTTATGAAAAATTCATATTTGCCTGGAGCTTCTCGTGTATGGAAAAGTCGAAGGAAGGGTGTCTCGAGTTATCGGCAAAGCTATCGATGAGATAGCAAAATAGCTGAGAGAGAGAGAGAGAAAGAGAGAGATCGCTAAAATAGAAAAAAAAAAGAATAGTAGACGAACAAAAAATAATAAAAAATAAAAATGTTACCGAAATATTTCACGATTAATCCTTTAACTACTCGTAAGTGTAATATTAATTAAACATATTTGTAAACACGTGTATATAAAAATATTTGTAAACACGTGTATATATATAACACGTGTGTATAGATATCGATAAAATACTATTTGTACAAATTTAGAATCACGTTTTCCTATCAAAAATGTTGTACGTATTTTTTATTTTTGTTTACCAAAAAATCATTTCTTTGAATGATTCTCTCTAATTAAAAAAAATATAATATTTTTATTCGAGTAAAAATTATCCGAACACGTTGGGTGTGGTAGATAAGTTTGATAAGATGATTTAATATATTATAAACGTGAAAGAAAGATTGGAAAAGTATGATTGATAGATAAAATCAATTGCATATTTTTATTTATAATACGTTTGGGAGATTCTTCCTTTTTATTTTTTATTTTTTTTATTTTTATTTTTCCTCCGTTTCGTTTCCCCCATGCAACCACCATCACTAGCACTCAAATAAGGAGGCACTCCTGTAAACTTTTCACTTTTCATTTCGATCGAAAATTTGTCGGTATCCTACTCGAGAGAAAAGTTTCACTTGAAAAATAAAGTATATAAGAAATAATAAAAAAGTGATAAAGAGAGAAAGAGAGAGATAGTAATATTACGTGATAAGAAATATAGAAATCCCATGTGTATTTATTCACGTGTTAATGTGTGTATAATACGTGTTTCATATTTATAGAATATACGAGTGTATATTAAAGTGAACGTGGATAAAGATAAAAGTAGTCTGTGTGTATATAAGAAAAAATATATAAAGAAATAGAAATAGAAATTAGAACAAAAAAATAATAATAATATATATTGAACGGGTACCAATAAAAATGAGATAGAAAATAACAAATAGAGAAGTTTATGGTGGGTAGGGTGTAGAGAGAGGAAATATAAATGTAATAATAAACGATAGAGAATAAAAATAATAATTATATTATGTTTGTAATCAAAATAAAATTAATAAAAATTATTGACTGTATAGAAAAAAATACGCATTTTAAAACAAAGAAATAAATTTGAATAGTATCTCTCTGTTTCTTTTTTTTTTTTGTATTTTATATGGGTAACAGTAAGTATTTGTGAAAAAGTGTTAGCAATATCAATATCAATATCACAATATATGTATAAGTGTGTGAAAGTGAGATGATCGGAGAGGGAGGGAGAGAATATGTGTGAAATTGTGTATGGGGGGGAAAAATATATCTATGTATATGTATATATTGATTTTCAGTATTTACCAAATGGTTTCGATTCTGGCACCTTTGTAAATACTGAGGTTGACTTCGATAAATATTCAATGGGTGGTTGGTATCCGTTCGATCAATCGAAAGGAATCAACATGAACGAGCTAGTTCATACTCGATTTCGTATATTTCAATAACTTTCTATTTTGAAAAAAATCACTATAATAGATAATTGTTAGAACAATATCTTTTATCAATCCGATATATTACTTTTTCCAAAAAAAATATCGTTTGTTTTATTATTAAATACATATTCAACACATACGCAAAAATATATATATAAATTAAATATTAAAAAAATAGTATTTTATAATATTTAATATATTTTTTTTGTCTCCTCCAACTTTGAAACGCGTGAATATGTTTCATTATTAAAAATAAAAAATGTATTTAAATATTCTTTATCCACATTAGTTTCTACCAGGCACGAGATATAATATAAAAACTGTATCTAGCATGTGTGCAAATAAAAAGATAAAGAAAGAAAGAAAGAACAAAAAAAAATTATACTGAGCGTTGGCCTACTTTCAACTGCACTTTAATTCGAGAAGGATTTTTTTTTTTTTTTTATTAAAATCGGACATCCTTCTTCCTCCCCTTTCTATCCTTTCTTTCTTATTTCTTTTATACTTGCACCATTTGAAAAAGATATATATATTACAAAAATTACATTTAAATAATAAATTATAAAAAACTGTCTGTGCGTGCGTGCGTGCGTGTAAATTAAGAAATAAAAGAAAAATGTATTGTTCTAACAAACGCGTTTGTTAAAATTCTTAACTTGTAAATCAAAACAAGCCAAAGAATCTCGTTGTATTAATTTATCTTTAGATTTTGCACTAACTTGACAAGAAAATTGCGAAAAAATTTGTTAACTTGATAACATAATTATTTCTTTAACACATTTCAAAATTATAATAAATAATCTTAAAGTAAAATAAACTCATGTGTGAGTATCATATAACACACACACACACAGTATTTTCTACGAATTTATATTTTCTTTAATTATATATATTTTATATAGGAATTACTTAATTAATATTATATCTTATAAGAAGGGAGTGTTACCTATATGTATAAAAAATATTTTAATTAATCTCCAGACGAATGAAATTTTATCTGAAAGTAATCAAATTTCATTGTCGAAGATAGTCATCATTTAAAATTGAAGATGAAACTGTTTCTCGACTTTTGATACGTCCCTGAGTACACACATAACTATTCCTAGTTGTTATCGGTTTCCTTGACTTGTTCCTTGACTATCTTTGGATAGATCAACTTCCTAGAAATAGAAGAAGAAGAGTGGAAAGATGAAAGGACTCGTAGGGATAGGGAAAAGGGAACTTGAAGAAGAAGGAAGGAAAGAGAAAGAGAGAGAGAGAAAGAGAGAGAGAGAGAGAACGTTGGGTAACTCGAGGGACTATACTTAAAGCAAGTTTCCTCGTTAGAAACTTTCCTAGGTAGGATATTTTGAAATTGCAAGGCCGTTACCATCAGCTGCCAAGGTTCTGCAATTTATTGCTATTCAACCAACTATGGTGTACGTTTTCTTGATCGAAATTTCGAAAAAACGATGCTAAAGGAATGAAAACAAGAATAACAACTCGAAAAAGAAATAAAAGTAGAAGTAAAAAGTGATATTATATAAGAAGAATCTTTTTTTATAATACAACATTCCACTTAACTCGAGCAAATCCTTATTTCTTTCTATTATATTGTAAAATTTAATTTAAATTTTACGTATAATAATAATAATATCGCATTAACAATGTTACAAAATCACTGAGAATGAATTTGATTATTTATTGAACGTATATATAATGTTTGAATAAATATATTATATATCTGTGTTATAAATAATATTTATTATAGTATTTAATAATTTCCATAGGAACTAGCCTATTCGCCGTAGCAGCTCACGAATTTGGTCATTCCCTTGGGTTAGCACATAGTTCTGTTCAAGGAGCTCTAATGTATCCTTGGTATCAAGGATTGAGTCCTAATTACGAGCTACCAGAAGATGATAGACATGGAATACAACAGATGTATGGTAAGTCATTATTATTTCACATTTTTCACACACATTTATTTTATTATTTCTTTGTGAAAATGTTCATACTTTTGTTTTTTTCTTTTTAATTTTGGGACACTGTTTATATTCGTCTCTTTTTATTTTTTGTATCTGCTCTTTCTTTCTTTTTTTATTCCAAATAACAATGCAAAAATATATATTCAAGTATATTTATTTTATTATTATTATTTATTATATTTTATTTTTGTATTATTTATTATTATATCTTTTATCATATTATAACGAGAGATACTTCTCTTCCCTTTCTTTTGATCAATATAGTTACAATCGCGAATAATAACAACCATTGGAAATTTATGGTTCCTTTGTGGTTCAACTCGAAAGAGCGTGAAGCTTTAACACGATGGTTTTTTAAAGGATTTATTTATTATAATGATCCCAATAGAGAACGTTATTTTATTCTTCTTTATCATAGGAAAAAATAACAAGATGTTATATTTTTTATTAATCTAATTGGCACGATTTGTTAGATCAAATTTTAATTAAAAATATTAAAACCTTTTTCGATTTGAATTTATTTAAATGTATATTTAATAATATTATATCATTGTGAATATAATCACAATTATTTAATTCGATAATAACACTTATTGTTATTTTATAAAACATCCCCTATAGGTTGTTACAATCCAATAGATAAAATAAATAGACAGATAGAGATAGGAAGATAAATAGAAAGAAATAGTGTTGAATTTAGGAAAACGATACTGAGAGAAACGTTTGACTAGTATTATGTATATGTGTGTGTGTGTATATCTACTACAACGATGTAAAGAAAGTGATAGTAAGTGGTATCAGTAGTAGTGAGGCAGTTTGAGTTGGCGCCAGTGAAGTAGGGTAAAACGTTTGAGCAGACAAGTAGTAAAGTCGTCGTATAGTCAGACTGAGCAAAGTATTTCTCCTACAAATAATGAATAGGTTTCTCTTTTCTAAAAACACCGCCGAACTGACACCAATGTATTTTTAAATACAGGATGAGATTGAAAAGCTACCTTCGTTGATCTTAAAAACCCCTATTACTCATTCAACACTTCTTTTTATTTATTTATTTATTATTCAAGAGAATCGCATAGAGAGAGAGAGAGAGAGAGAGAGTAAAAGAACAAAAAAAAAAAAACACAAAAATTCTACAACTTGTGTCGCGTCGTTAATTTTTTATTCGTAGAAATATATAAATGAAACGTGTGTGTGTGTGTGTGTGTGTATAAAAAATATATTATTTTTTAGATCAAAACTGATATTTATTGCATTAGGAATTTTTTAGGAAAATTCTATCCCATCATAGGTTTTGAAAAATAATTAAAATTATAAATGAAAAGTATATATTCCCCATTGGCATAAATTTTCCGAGGATAATTTAATTTATGCGAATAATTATTGAAATTACTATATACAACAACAATAACTATCTTTATTATATTTAATGATGATTTATGATGTATATCACACAAGAATGAACTTATTTATTCGATAATAAGATACGTACACACGTATAATAAAACTTTCTGAATACTATTTCTGAATAACTCAAGAACCGTCTAAAACCATCTTAAACAACACTTGAAACAGAAGATATATAACTTCTACGTGAATATTTGAAAAGATAATATAAGAATAACTTTACCTATATGCATATATATATATATATCAAATATTCTAACATATAAATCATCACACGTTATCTTACATAATCAAACAAACTTTAAAAAGAAAAGAAAAAGAAAAAGAAAAAGACCTAGAGAATAATAAAATCCCACATTATTTTAGAAAACAGAAATCATATTTAAAATTACTATAATTCTCACCAATAAAACATTTATACAAACAAATTCTATACTTTTCCATATTCCTCCTTTCACCCCCTTGGGTGGTCTCAATAAAAATCAATTCAACAATAGTATTAACACACATAACAACAAAAATCATGATTATAATAAAATCATTAGGAATAATCTGATCAATTTAATTCTTTAAGGCATACGTTTAGAAAATAAGGGGTATACACATAGTAGAGTCAGACGAGGATGAAATGAAACGTGAATAAAATATAAAGAATGACCAGGAGAAGGTTTTTTGTTTCCCTGCGGGATATGGGTCGGTCGTAAAGAGGGTGGTGATGAGGTGGAGGTGATGGTGTAGGGGGAGGGGGAGGGGGAGGGGGATAGTTGGGCAGGCAGACCAAGAGTGATTTACTATGCCAGCTTTGTCGGTTTTCCAGAGGGATCGCAAATGCATTCCAACTCTCTCTCTCTCTCTCTTTCTCTTTCTCTTTCTCTTTCCATCTTCGTTCCCATTCCTTTTCCTATACCATTACCATGTGTGTGTATGTGTTTGTGTATGTGTATCGTGTTTGCGTTACGAACACGACTCGGTACACGTTAACTCGCCGTTGGTTTCGCGGCCGAGTACTGAAAGGGCGATGGTCACATTTGTTTTCCATGAAAAGTAAGGGGGATGTACTTGAATGGTGCTACTCGAACGAGGAGTCCATCGAACTAGTAATAGTAATAATAGTAGTAGTAGGAAGTTGGGGTGGTTCTAATGGTGTGGTAGTAGTATTTATTCTTTGTATTATTTCTCTCGATGATGTTTCCATCATTTTCTAATTAAATTTCCATATTTTTCATAAGAATTTGAAAAACTTATCTGTGTCTGTGTGTATTATGTGGTTTTCTTTTATTCTTTATTTAAATTACTTTATTTCTTTTTTTTTTATGTGATATCATTCATAGGAATTTTACCATTCAAATTGAAACAAATTAAAGGAGAACGTGTTGTTACACGTGCGCAGGGTGGGACCCTTCTAAAATTTCAGGAAATTCATTCAACTTTATAGCTCACATATATATATATATATATATATGTATATGTATTTCTAGAGGAAACAAGCTTTCAGCTTTAAAGGACCGAAATAAATATATAGGGTATAGACGAAAAAAGGGTAGTATAAAAACAGGAACACTGGAATTCGTCCTTGTTGTTTCCCTTTTCCGTTCTGCGGAAAAGTAAAAAGGATGATGAAGATCTCTACAACAACAAAAAAAGGAGGGAGAGGGGGGGATAGAAAGAAAAAGATAACAGGGTTTTACCTTCGGTGGTTGGGGCTGGTTTTGTACAGTCGGAGAAGAGAAGGTGGGGGTGGGGGATGTTTTTAAAAAAGAAAGAAAGAAAAAAAAAAAAAAAGAAGGAGCGGAGTATTCGCTATTATTCTTCTCTGTCTTTTTTTTTTTCTTTTTTTTTATCTTCTTCTATGAAAGATTTCATTTCAGTCTTTTATCGATGAAGATGAAAAGAAGAAGAAGAAGAAGAACACTGGCAAAAGGGTAGACCGCTTGTTGTTGTTTCCCTTTATCCCTTGGAATCTTTTCTCTCCTTTTACCAGATATTCCCATTCCCTTTTACCTTCCCCGAACCCGAACCCCACCCCCACTTTCAATACAACCCCCAAACTGCCGTTACTATCACGATCCTAAATTCCACTTACTTAGTTTAAGGGATAAAAAGCGTTCGACGAATTCCTATTGAAATAATTATTTCATCCCTTTTCTACTCGTTATTTTCTTCCTCTTCTTCTTCTTCTTCGGTTGTATTTCCGACATTTATTTTCTTTCCTTTTTTTTTACTTTACCGTAGATTTTTCTTATTTGTTAACCTGCAGCTAATTATTCTAAGGGTTGAAGGGAAATAATTGGATAAACGAGAGAAAACTGGAGCAATGGGGCGGTGTTAAGAATATTTCTCTCTCTCTCTCTCTCTCTTTCATTTTTTTTTTTTCTTTTTCTTTCTCTATTTTTTCCTTTTTTCCTATTAGGAAACGATGGAAAAGAAATTTTTCTTTACCTTCCTATTGGTTATCTATCTTCCTCGTAACTCTTGCAACTTATTATTTAAATCCTATAGAATTATTGATTTTTTTTTTCCAATTAGTTATAATTATTTTTTTGTGTTAAGATAATAAAGAAAGTTCCTTATCAATTGAATAAATAAATAAATAAATGAACGAGTAATTCAATCATACGTTCATTAATAAATAATTAAAAATAATTAAATAAATAATGAATGTGAATAAAATGATTGAGCAAATGAATGAATGAATGAATGAATGAATGAATGAATAAATGAACGAATGAATTGACAATTTTCGTAGTTTTTTTTCGGTACAATTACTGCACTCATTCTCTTACCGTTCGTTTTACCCCGAATAATCATATCGAATTAAATCCGCGTCCCTATTGTTCCCTTAAAAAGGGACAAAAAGACAGAGAAAGAAAGAAAGTAAGAGAGGGGGAGAAGATAAAAAACAAAAAAATGGAGTATAAAAAGAGAAAGAGAGAGATGATAGTATTCGGGAAGTGCCAGAGGCGGTCGTTTTAAAATAATTTGATGCATTATTTATTGTCACGAACGAAAGTGCTTCCTTTCTTTCCCGCGAGAAGAGAAAAAAAATTAAACAAAAAAAAAAGAAATGGAAAAGAAGAAGAAGAAGTGACGAACGTAGTCCTTAGCACCCCCACCCCACCCTAACCCACTCATCATTTCTTTTTTGTTTCTTTTTCCTCCTTCTCAACCCCCCAACGCATTCTAAAATCTCGTTTTAAAGAACCACAGACAAAAGGTGTGCAGATTTCACCCTTCCAAAATGATGATGATGATGATGGCACCTGGCGTCTTCTTATATTCCCCTTCCCCACCTCAACTTCCTATTCCTAACCCTTATAATACTTAAACCCTCATCTTGCTTCACCAATCTTTCTTTTTTTTTTTAAGTATCCATTTATACATTGAAAAGAGAAATATTCTATCTCTGATTCAATTGTATTGTGTTTCTTTATGGATTAACAATTAGGTTTATATCATTATTTGAATCATTTATTTGTTCTATCTGTCTGTCTGTTTGTCAATGCGCGTGTTTCATTCTTTCCGACTATCATTTTCTTTCCAAACACGTTTCTCTCTATTCTCCTATTTTCTATCTCTCTTTTTATATTTTTCTCTTTGATTCATTTTCTTTCATTTTCTTTGATTTTCTTTCTCAGTCTGTCGATTCGGATCACAATCCCTTTACTTCTTTTACTAACTCATTTTATTCCTCCTGTTTTTCTTCTCTCTTTTAGTTTCATTTTCATTCGGTTTGTCAATCCGCCCCGCCTGCTGCTAGCTAGCTATCCATTTCCCGTGCTGCTTCCTCTTTTCTATTTTTCTCTTTTTTTTTGTTACTTTTGTTTTATTCTCTTTTCTATTTCTCTCTCTCTCTCTCTCTCTCTCTCTCTCTGTTTTGCACCAACTCTCTTTTTGTACTTTTCTTTATTTCACGTTATCTTTATTTCATTCGATTCGTATCTTATCGCATTCATCGAAAAATCTCAAATCCCATTACTTTTATTATTATAATTGAAAGTATGATAATACGTAGAAAAAAAAATATTAGATAGATAAAAAGTATAGAGAAATAAAAGTGAGATATATTTTTATTGTAATAAAAATGTGTATAGTAGGGTGGGGGAGTACCGTAAAAGTATAAAAAAAAAAACGTATCAAAAGTAAGTACGAGGTTGCTAAAGGGAGGGTGATATGGGGGGTTAGGGAAAAAGAAGAAAAAAATAAAGCAAAAGAAAAAAAAATACGATCGTTAGGTACTCAACGAACGAGAGTAATACATAAACTTCTTCGTTTCTTGCGGCATGCATAAAACATATTTTTCCTACGTTAACTTTAACGACGTTGCAGTTTCTACGACTACTACTACTACTATTACTATTATTACTTAGGTTTTATTTTCACCAACGGTTTTGAATTTACCTTTAAAACTTACCAGAAGAAATTCAAGCTTTATTTAGTTACTTTTTTTTAACGTTGTTTTGCGTACGTAAATATCATCGTTTGTCGAATAAATAAAATGATATTTTTTAAAGGAGGAGTATATACAGTAATTTTCAGAAGGAAATAAAAAAAAACAAAAATCAGAAATTATAGTATTAATAGGAAATATCAATTATACTTTAGGGTGTATTTATGCATATCATCATATCGATCTCACCGTTTTACCTTTAGTCGAGGAAATACGTGATAGGAGAGTTCCAACTGAACCAAATACCTAGTTATATATATATGTATGTACCATTAGTATATCTACGTGCTTGTGTCTACATTTCTATATTCATCTATACATACATATATACATACATACACTATCAGCCAAAAGTTTATTAATCGTTAAACAAATTGAAATAAACTATGAATGATGAACCTTTTTAAAAAACAAAAATAAAAGAAAGATCATTAACACTTATTCAAATTTTGTATCACATAAATAATAAGAATGAAAATTCAATCATTATTATTGAACAGGCCTATAAAATAAATATGGCGTTTAATATATATGGTATTATAATATATATGGTATTCAAATTTTGTATCACATAAATAATAAGAATAAAAATTCAATCATAATTATTGAACTGACTTATAAAATAAATATATCACGTTTGATATATTATAATATATATGGTGTTTTACGAAAATCGTCAAATGATTTCAAACTTTTAGCTGATAGTGTATGCGAAAGAGTAAATGAGAGAAAGTGTGAGAAAATGAGAGAGAGAGAGAGAGAGAGGAACAGATGGACCAGAAAATCCCAGTGCTGGTGGTGGTGGTGCTGCTGGAATGGTTTAGGGTGGTTTAGGGTGTTGAAGGGATGCAAAACCCCTCGTGGGGTTTCGAGATGGGTGGTCGAGATCCGTGTGGAAATCCTTCGTAATTGCAGGCACCATCCAAGCATCCCTTAATGAGCAACCCAAGGGCTAATTTCGTATTCCAAGGAGAGAATCTACTACTAACTTTTCTAGGATAACTACGAGCTACCAAGATTACTTCTTCTTCCTATATCTACGACTAAATTCTCATCTTTCTTTTTCTTTTTCTTTCTTTTTTTTTTTTTTATCTTAAACGTATAACATTATTCTAAAATTAGATAACAAGAGAAAAAACACGCTCGAATGAAAAAACAATAATTATTTCTATTGTCAATTAATAATTACAACAATAACTATATTTTTCTAATGATTTGCAAACGATTGTTTTGAGATTGAATTAATATTTTATATTGCATAACACTAGAAAAAAAATCAACACGTATATTTTTAAATAATACAATTTTCTTTGAAAAATACGTTAGTTTATTCTATGCGATAACGATTTGACGGAATTAAACATTTAAAAACTGTGACTAACATATATATATAAATATATATATAATATTAATATGAAGACGATGTTGCTTTAAGAAAGAGAATTCCTGAGAAGATTTTAGTTCAAAGGAGATGGGAATTGGTAGGGGTGTAGAAGGGATAGGGGGGATGGAAAGATAGAGAATAGTTTATGTTCTGGCGGAAATGGCAAGAGAAACTACGAACGCGTTCCTTGCTAAAGCGACAATTTATACCTCTTATACATATGTATATAAATATCAGAGATTGCAATGCGGATAAATTGTGCATCTTTGCAATTTTTTGAACCTTTGCAAATTGATTTATTACTCGATACAGTATTCTACGCGTAGACAAAAGAGTGCACTTTAATTTAATCTAAGTTTCATTAAAATCTATTAACTTTTAGTATAAAAAATATTAATCAAAACTTTTCAAAGAAATTGCAAAGATGCATAATTTAGCTTATTGCAATCTCTGATATCCCTATCACATTATTTTATTACATTTTTAATTAATACTAATTACTATTAGAAATCTCATATTTAATAATTTGATTTTGGACATTATTAATATTGATAAATCAATACGATAATGTGGCATAATATAATATAATATAATATATATATATATTAGTGTAACGTGAAAAGAGAGATAGAGAGAAAATGGAAGGGATGGAATGATAATTAATATTCATAACTATGCGGTCAGCTAATTAGTACAATCTACAAAACGAGCTGCGGTAGAGACACGTTATCGAAAAGAGACCGGGAGGGGAGAGAAGGAGTGCAGATTGGTTTAGCACAAATCTAATCTCTTCCTTCTAATCGTTTGATGCAATTACAACGAAAGATTATCCGATATAATTCCCCATTTAATTTCATTTAAATCTCTTTAATTTTCCCTCTCCTACGCTTTATTTTTTTCCCCTATTTAAATTATCTTGAATATATTTTTTTCAATCTCCCCCCATAAGAAATCTGTTTGCCAATGAACCGTCAACAATCGTGCGATATTTAATTATAAAAATATTGAATGAAAAATTGATGAGAACGCGTATAAATTTGTGTTTTTATTTTGTTATAACAGGTGCTCCTGAAGAAAAATTATGGGGCAATATACCGGGTGGACCATTCCCACCAGAAAGGCCAACACCCCCAACTACGACGACAACGACAACTACGACAACAATGAAACCAGCAACGACTTACAGACCCTGGAGAACGCGACCAACGAGACCCAATCACTATCCAGACTATGGTAGACCTAGAAGACCAGATCGTTATCCGTCGAAACCAGATTACAGAACTGAGAGGCCGGACTATCGACCCCAGAGACCCCACAAACCTCATAGACACCACACTACCACAATCCCGACAATGACGACTACTACTGGTAGACCAACGATTTCTCAAAGACCTAGGTTTAGGTGGACACAATCACCTAGGAATGATATTCCTAATAAATGTGACACCACTTATGATGCTATTAGCATTATTCGTAGAGAAGTGTTCATATTCAAAGGACGTGTAAGTAATCATCATTATATTTCTCTATGATTGTTTTAACAATTATTTAATTATATCGAAAGAAACTTTTGATTTAATCCAATAATTATAATGCAAGATTGAAAAGTTTTGAACTTAATACAAGGAGGAGGAAAAACTTCAAATATTAATTACAAATAAAATAATAAATATATGATAGTAAATAAGTGAATAATTTGAGATCACTTTTTAGATTAGGGTTTAAGATTAACGCGAGAAACCTTTATGAGAAATATTAAATAAAATGATTTTATGTATTGATTGTGTTTGATAGTATCTATGGAGGATCGGTGACAAAGGATTATACGAAGGCTACCCAGCAGAAATAACGAGGTTGTTCAATTTACCAGAAGATATTGACCACGTGGATGCAGTTTACGAGAGGCCAGACAAGAAAATAGTATTTTTCATAGGGAAACAATATTACGTCTTCATTGCCAATAATCTCGAATCGGGATATCCAAAACCATTGACGGTTCTTGGTCTTCCAGCGTCGTTGGAAAAAATTGACGGTGCTATGATTTGGGGACACAACAGTAGAACTTATTTCTTCAGCGGTTCCATGTATTGGAGGTATATATTTGTTTTTTTTTTTTTTTCAAAATGATCATTTCTTCCTTTTTAATATACGCGTTCGAGTTTTATTCAAATTTTATCTTCCTTTATCCTTTTTAACGTGGATCTCTTCCTATTCCTTGTTATAAAGAAACTCGTAGAAAGTTTTATTGAGAAATAAAGTTTTTATAGCGAATCCATCTAAGTGATAACGAATCTCTACGGGATGGGGGAGGATAGGGGGTGGAGATGGGGGTGAAGGAAATCGTAGTTGTTCAATTGTTCGAATTTTAAAATCACAATTTTCTTCTAGTAAACTAAGTTTCGAATAAGAAAGAAAAAAAAAGTCTTACAACATTAAACTTTTGTGTCCTATATTTTCAACCCTTCCTATATAAATTGAAAATGGAAACAAGTGACGTTATTTTCTCTATTTAAAAATTGAATATATATATATTATAATATTATATGTTTCTTCAAATTTCATCTTTTCAGGTTCGACGAATCAGTTAATTATGTTGAACTGGATTACCCAAGAGATATAAGTAGTAATTTTGGTGGCGTTGGAAACGACATCGATGCTGTGTTTCAATGGAAAGATGGTAATTACAAATAATAATAATAATAAACCTTTGTGTGAAGAAAAATGAAGAAGATTCTCTTTTAACGAAATGATTATTATCTCTATTCTTTTTTTTTTATTCAAGGCAAGACTTACTTCTTCAAAGGTAAAGGTTTCTGGTTGTTTGACGATCTCAGGATGAAAGTCGCTCATGAGAAACAAAAACTCTCAGCACCCTTTTGGATGGGATGTCCACGTAAATTAGAAACCAACGATGTTGAAAATAATATTCCTAGGAAAGCAAAGATCGTCAGTTCGTCAGCGGATTCCATTGTTTCAAGGCTCACTCCTATTATTTTCACTTTTATAGCTTTCGTCTTTGTACTTGTGTAATAGTCAAAATATCTTTCAAATAAGAAAGAAGAAGAAACAGAAAGATGAAGAACGTATACGAAAAATTGTTACATCTTCGAAGAATAATTATACCAAATATATATATATATATATTTACAGTGCTTTTTCTTTATGGTGTAACGCACTGGAACGGCGTTCAGGCACCTTTCTTTTTTTGTTTTTTTTTTACCTAATTCAAACCTAATTGTTTGAAAAAAGTAATATAGGTATAATTCTTTTTGTTAAAATAAATGAATCGATCGATCAATGAGATAAAAAGAAATAAAAAAAAATAAAAA
Source organism: Polistes canadensis (assembly GCF_001313835.1). Taxonomy (NCBI): domain Eukaryota; kingdom Metazoa; phylum Arthropoda; class Insecta; order Hymenoptera; family Vespidae; genus Polistes; species Polistes canadensis. The sequence goes on from NW_014569646.1 coordinate 498,145, forward strand.
TCAATAGTTACCAAGGACGACAGTTCTATCGTTCAAGAACTGTATATCTGCTATAATAATTGCCTTATTACATACGCATAATTCTTACTTCAAACGTAATACCATATTTTTATACGTTGCATCTCTTTATATATATATATAAATTAAAAAACAGAAAAAAGAAGTAAATAACACGACGCAACAACAATTTATATATATATATATATATATATAACGTAATACACATATTTAACTTAATATTTATAATTTATATATAAATATATATTATTATATTACCGTATAAAAATAAAATAAATAAATAATAATAATGATGATAATGAAAAAAAAATAAAAAAATAAAAAAAGAGGAACATAAAATACGGCATGAGATTTACAACATACACTGCCTGCCGCCTAATTATTATGGCCATGACATTAAATCGTAGAAATAAGAGCGAAAGAGAGGTGGAACATTAATGCGTAAATTAAAAAGTCCTGAAAATGAGAAATATTTTTTTACACTGCAATATTATAGGAATCTGCTGTTCGGGAACATTTTTTGACCAGTTCACTCGAATAATCAAATTTGCCATTAAAATTAATCATAATAATAATAATAACAATAATATAATCCATTTATTGTAACAGATTTTTGTACTGCACCGAAAAGATCAGAACTGATAATAATAAAATAATTCTACTGGACCAATAGAAAATAATATTTTAGGATGCGTTACCAATCTGATCTTGATGCTTATTTTGCTACATCCTGAATGTAAACATTCTATGATCACTTTTTTGGTTTACGCATATACTGCCTATTTTTTATATATAATTATTTTTTTTTTTAAATATACATATATATATATATATAAAATATAATACGTTTTTTTTATATATATATATAAATTTAGTTTCGCTCTCCGTTAATGTCTACGCGACGATATGAATTTTTAGTATAATTATAGTCGAACGTAATTAATTTTTTAACGTATTATGTTATTTTTTTTTAACGTATATACCTTATACGTATATATATATATATACAGATATAATTATTAACTAAATACATAAATAATTTATCTTATAAGACACGATCGTGTCGTCAGTTTTATAAACTGTGATATTTATAATACGCAAAGGTGCGATTAAATATTATTAATTAAGCATATTGAGAATGCGTCGAGGAAGCATAAACAAAAAAAAAAATATGTTTTCGGGATTATAAATCTTTACGAATATACATATAAGTGCTTTATTAGAGGAAAGAGTAATTTTTTATTATTAATAACAAATCAAAAATTATATATTAAAAGTATAATTAATTAATCAAAAGGGAAAAACGAAGAAAATGTGAAAAAAAAAAAAAAAAAACATTAATAAATAAAAGAATTGTAATTTCACAATTTTATACGATATATATTTAACGTAACATATTTCTTTTTTTTCTTTTTTCTTTTTTTTTTTTTTAAATACGATATAGATTTCCTCTATCTTCGTGTTTATTGAATTTTATTTTTTATATCCTATATGTGCAGCATTTTTTCCACCTCTCCGAATAATTCCGAATAGAAAAGAAAACAAAAAATTAGAATTTAATGAGACGATGTAGTAAAAGATGCAATTTTTATATTATTAATTAGCGCTTCAAACGATTGATTATTTTTACACATGCTAGAGAGAGAGATCGAACATATTTCTCTCTTCTTAATGTAATTCCTTAACGAAGGAAAAAAATATGATGTGTAATTCTTTGTTAAAATCTGTCGTGTAATTTTTATGTAATTTGTTTATTGAACAAGATCTTTTTGCTTTATAATAATAAATGGTAAACATAATTAAATTAGAAAATATTTTTGTTAATATATACATATATTCTATGTATATACAGAATGTCTAAAAGATTTCCAACCAAACCGCGTCAGCGTGTTAAATTGGCATTTTGATCAGTGATATTTCACAAACTTAAAGAGAACCCAATATAGATTGGAATTTGCTTAATTGATTAAATAATAATAAAACATAATCAACTAGAAATTTAAATATGATTATCGTGTTGCCAAATAATTGCGAATCATTTAAATTGTAACTCTTGAATAAAACTGTAAATGGACCTATATTTATAAAACATTAATTTCTTATTTTCATGCATAAAATACGCTGACACAGTTTGATTGGAAAAACCTCAAAAGTATCCTGTCCATATATATATATATCTATATATTTATATATTTAGCAAAAACATATACATTTGCATTTTGTGGAACATTTTTTAAACGATATGTTTACAACACAACTTTTCTTTTGTTTTCTTTTTTCTATTTCTTTCTTATTTATTTTTTTTTTTTTTACAGTTTTTTACAATTTTCACAAACGACGGAGAAAGTTGCAACAACCTCAACCAAAAGAATTACAATTTCTTTTTCTAACAATGTGATTACATTTTGTCGTGTAAAGCTTCAAAGTGACAATGAAGTGCACGTGTTTGCTATAACTTAGCGGAGAAAAGATTTCAATCCCTGTTCAGAACTTATGTCTGATTGAACACCATAATCACAAATCTGTGACACTGGTAGCTAACATATTATAGAAAAAAAAAAAGAAAGTTACATGGTTTTGATTCTTCTATCATTCATTTAAAACACTTGTAAGATTTATATGCATTTTTTCCCGTTCATATCCATCCGATTAATATTTTTACATACTTACTATTGTAATATATTTTCTTTCTATCTATTATTCATTTAACATAATATTATTTAATAGTTGAGGTTGTATCGTAATGGCAATGATTCCAGTTCAATTTGATTTTAATTTTAAAAGCTTTAAACACCTTGTTAAATATTATTATACACTCTTTTCATTTAAAACAAATTTATTTATCCTTTTCATTTCACAGCATATTTATTTTAAAAACGCGAACTAAAATCACAACCTTGTTCATTACTTTCGGTGGCCCATTATTCAATAAATTTTTAGTACCGCTCTAAGTGTTCCAATTTGAAGAAAGAGAGAAAAAGCAATACGATCTTTGTGAATTCTAAAGTAAAGTTACTGCGAATTTTAAAATACATTAAGCATCGATAAATAATAAAATACTTTAGAATTCAATCATAAGATGGTGCCTTTGACTCTCTCTTTTGGAACATTTAAAATTTCAATTATATTTTATTTTTACATGTCCTATATGCATGCTCATTCCGTTGATACATTCCTGAGTAGAGAAACCTCCTTGGGAGTATTTAAATTCAACCTTTTTCTATATTCCATTTAAAAATAAACACGACGCATATAACCATACAATTGTTTATTCACTGAAGATTTCCAAAGACGTGCTATATCAAGTGAAATCTAACGATCGATTTATTCGGTGAGCTAAAAAAGAAAGTAATAAGACGAAAAGCCAAAGAAAAAGCGACATTCGAGTGCGACGATGCTACTACAATAAATAAATCTAATACTTGTAGTTAATAATTCTTGCTATTACTCCCTAACTGTAAAACGACGTGGAGGCATGAAATTCCATGGATTAAGATAATCCAGAGATTCTCCAACGATTGTATCGACTTCTGCCATTCCACCCATTCCTGTATCACCACACATCAGAGTTTTAGAAATACATGGTAATTCTTTGTAACCCCATGATTTAAGTAACGAGATCTATTAATGAAAATATTCAATCGATTAAAGCTGAAATAAGTTTTAGTAATATATTATAAATATTTTCATTTTAAAATCTTTCTTTAATCTCTGTGTTATATACAGAGATACATACAAGACTATGGAAAGTAACTAAAAAGATTAAATAATAAAGTTTTGTACCTGTTGTCTGGTAATTGGATGTTCCCACATTTTAGTATTCATTGCAGGACAGAATAATAAAGGTTTAGATCGATCCCAAGCACGAGCGACGCAGGTGAGTATATTGTCACAAATTCCACTTGCCATTTTCCCAAGAGTATTAGCATCAAGTGGTGCAATTAAGAAAAGATCAGCCCATTTAACAAGATCTATATGCAAAACTGGATCTCCTCTGTCTTGCCACGCAGCCCATTCGACGGTATCGGATAGAACTTGAATCCCTGGCGATAATTCTGCTTCTTTAAAAAAATGCTTCGCCTTTTCAGTAACGACCACTCTTACTTCCAAATTATTTTTCAACAATTTATCCACTAATAGAGGCAGCTTAATAGTCGCAACGCTACCAGTGCAACCGATTAATACTCTTTTTCTTGAGGCGCTTGCCATTGTTCTTATTAATTTCAATATAAAGCGAGTTTTGGCTTAAAGCGACACTCTCTAAGAAGCAGCGATGCAAATAATATGCTCGATATAATTCCAAATAGATTTATTTTACCTTTTATATAGATTCTATAAACGTAAACGTTCAAGCTTACGATATAGAATAGATAGGCCTTCTATGTTGTCACAATAAGTTTTCAACTTATCTTTTGATACTTGATTTTCTTCTTATTTCTTTCTTTAAAAATATGTGTTATACCGTAAACGGTGTACGTAGACTAAGTATGATTAGTAACAATTTGGTATATACTTTATCTTAAACTTCATTAAACCTTCTAAAGCACTACCAACAATTTTTCTTCTAAACGTTTATATTTTTTTATTGGCAGTTTATATACGTGTATATTAAATTTTCTAAATGTGATGACAAATCATATGCGGCTGAACTTGCACTCTATCCATTTCTAGAACGCATAAACATTAATTGTCTTAGAAAGACTCACGCAATAATTTATCGTAGTTCGATAACAATAGATTTAATCTTATCTTATATATCGTAGTATTCTCAATATTTGTCTAACTTTATTTTTAATCGACAAAGTCAGCATTGGGAATACAAACAGTGACAGAGATATTACGTTTATGATGATTAATCTTGAAATTATTATTATTATTATTATTATTATTATTATTATTATTATTATTATTATTATAATATAATTAATTACGGTTAAATATATTTGTTAAATTGTTACGTTTCCTTAACTTCATCAGTGAAACCTAATTTCGACCAATCTTCACGCGCCATTAGATCCTTATCCATTCGACAACCGAGATAATCTTTGGCAATATGTCTGCACATTGTATTTTGATTATTATGTTCTAATAAACATCGAAGATAGTTGACCATTACTTGTTTGCAGAAGCCTTCATGATCGAGGGGAAAACTACCTTTTTCGGGTGGCACTGGTGTGAACAATTTTTGACCAAACGTAAACGAGGACATAACTTGATTCTAATTAGATATATATATAATGTGTATATATGCACTTGTAGGAAAAAAAAAGAATAATAATCAATTTAAACAGAATGCACTATGTATTTTAACGTAGAGAACTCCTAATTGTCCCACTTAATATCCACTTAAATCACGAACAATGCAACATACTTCTATGATCGTCATACTAATTTTTATTTCTGTCAACGATTAACGCCATCTGACAGAATTTATCAGCAACTTCTGTGTAATGATTAAAATTATATTTAATTCATTCTAATTAAATCTATATAACATTTCATTTGTAATATTAAGTATCTTATAGATAAATATTATTGGAAATTATTTATTTATGTAATATTTTATTTTATTTAAAGTGGCCAATCATAATTAGTCAGTTAGTTTTTTAATTAAATACCAGATGGCTTTTTTATATACTTTTTTACCATGTAGTTTACACTCTACATTTTTATAGTTATGTATATAAATTTGTTCTAAAAAATGGCGCGGTATTGTAATATTGATACAATACTAATGCATAATAATTAGAAAAAATATGCATAAGGAATGTATACAAAAAAAATAAAAGAAAAAAAAAAGAAAAAGAAAAATAATGTACAAAGTAATGAGAATATAATTTTCAGTGAATTTGTAGATATTAATATAATTAATTAACAATGAAAAGATATCTATTTTGGTTCGCTCATGAACACCTTGACTTTCGATTACCTGTAAGTTTTTTAAAATAAATAACATTACATACAAAATTATGAAATTCGAATTAAACCTTAGAAATAATATATATTTTTTATAAATATGTATAAATATTTATACATACTTGTAACCATATGTCTATGTTTTATGATTTTTACAGGTTATATTTTCTATTTTTTTAAATTATTTTAAAAAAATAATATTTATACATATTTATATATACACAGAGTGTTCTGGAATAAATATCCTGTATAGATGTATAATACATTAATTTATATAATATTACTATTAAATGAATGATTATCTATTATGATATTGTTTATTTTTTTAGGAAATGGAATCTATTTTTTATATGTTTGGTGTAAATTTACCTGTAATATCAAAAAGAGACCAAGTAAGGGAATCTAACAATTATTGCTCCTTAGTTTATATTAATAATAATAATAATAATAATAATAATATTTGTTAATTATTTTTTAATTAAATGATAATTATTATCTTATTTTTTAGCCGTATTGGATAGTCGATATATCATCAGAAAAAACTGTACATAAAATTGCAAGTAGAGCAGTATCTCTTAGATTTTGTTTGGAATTATGGGCAAACGAGAAGGATTACGATGAATTGCATAATAATTTAAAAAATTATCCATTAGAACAAATTAAAATGTACACTGATAAAGAGAAATCATTTAAAATAATAGTCGAAACATTTTGTAAACATTTTTCACAATACGAAAAGATTCAGAAAATTGAAGTAAGTTAATTCCTTATAATTATCAACATTTAATTACTATTATAAATTTGAAAAGTTCATTAATATGTTGAGCATGTAATATTGATGTATTTCAAAATATCATGATCAGTAAAAGTCTTTCAGTTATTTACCATTGCAAGGACCTGTTAAATTGAAGAATCCAGATACAACTTTCTATTACATTGAATTCTACGGTTTAGATCCTAACGAAATTCCGGATAAACCTTACGAATTATTCTTCGGTAGATGGGTACAGTTTTTAATATTAATATTATTATTATTATTATTATTATTATTATTATTGTTGCAGCTAATTATTTTTGAATTTATAATTAAATACAATTTGGTTTTTAGATCGCAGACGGGCAAAGAGATTTGATACAAAAATTTTCTTTAAAAAGAAGAAAATTTATAGGTAATACATCGATGGATCCTCAATTATCATTGATTATGGCGAATCAAGCTCTAGTTAGACCTGGAGATATCGTTCTTGATCCTTTTGTTGGTACTGGTTCTTTATTAGTTGCTGCATCACATTTTGGTGGTTATACGTTAGGTACAGATATTGATTTTTTGATGCTTCATGGACGTACAAGGCCTACTCGTATAACACAAAAAGTAAGATCATTTACATAGCATATTTTCTGTTTCCTTTTAACTTTTCATTATATAGTATGACTTTCAATGGTAAAAAATATTCGTGATGTACGGTACCTAAGATGTTAAATATTTTGTATACGCTTTATAAATTATATTAATGAAAACATAATTAATTTTAGACTAGAGAAAAGGATGAAAATGTAGCAGCGAATATGGAACAATATGGAAAAAGTTCTCATTATCTTGACGTAGTGGTATCAGATTTTTCCTATCCTTTATGGAGATCAAATATGTTTATAGATGCTATTATTACTGATCGTAAGTCATTTCTAATTAAGGAATGATATAAGTATGACTTTTATTTTTTACAAAAGTTCATGATTTAATTTCATTACTTTTTCAAAGAGAGATCTAAAGAAGTTTTTATTGTAGCACCTTATGGTATTAGAGAATCGACTGAACGTATAGGAACAATGAAAGCCAATCCTATTATTGAGGAACATCAAGTATCGACTCACATTCCTTCCAAAGTCGAATATGGCTTACCGCAAATTTTTAAAGATTTATTAAACTTTGCAGCTAAACATTTAAAAGTTACTGGCAGATTAGTATGCTGGTATCCAATATTTAGGTAATTTTCTTTGTAACGTTGAAGTTAATTATTTATTTTTTTTTTTGTCTGATAAATAATATAATGTATTAAATTACATGTTAAGAATTCTATACTTTTTTATTTTTGCAGAGACCATTATTCCACAAATCAATTACCTAAACATCCTTGTTTAAGATTAATAGCCAATTCGGAACAGGTTCTTAGTAATTACACGAGTCGTAGATTATTAACTTATGAAAAAGTCAAAGAACCACAGGTAAATTATTTTCCCTATTAGATAAAATTCTTTTGTAATAATTTAATGAATCTACAAAAACGTTACAATTATTTTCTTTTATAGGAAACAGATGATATTAACTCTACGTGTTTAACTGACTTTCGAGAAAAGTATTTTGCATTGAGGGATGAAACACGTAAAGAAAGAAGAATGAAAAGAGCTACAGAAAGGGCTAAGAGAAAAGAAGATTGGGAGAAAAGTAACGGTGAAAGTATGGAAAGATGACTGGACAATGATTTTTTTTTGTCTAACAAAAATTGTTTAACCGATACATACTTCATAGCATCTACATTGTTGTTATTATCGATATAATTTAATTTTTCATCGAAAGTAAAAAAAAAAAGAAAGCACAAAATATATTTGTGTACTGTATTATGCATTATTTAAATGTTTAATTTAATTTTATTATCTTTTTACTCGTATTAAAGTATATATTTATTTAAAATCTCCAAAACCACAATACAACTACACTCTCGTGTACCACAAATTTAATTTTTCAAGAATATTAATGAGCAACATTGCGATTAAAAAGAAATTTATATATAAATATTATTAATTTATCAATCATTAATATTCTTAAAGCAACGTGGATATGACAACATTTAAATCCAACAGATTTCTTTGTCTATCGTCTTAACATTTTTCAATTAATATTTTTATCTTGTGTTTATGTCTTTCTCCCTTTCTCTCTCTCTCTTTCAACATTATATTATTTATATTTCATAATTTAACCCCTTGCACTGTGATTGAATGCACTGAGCTGCATATTAAAATTAATGGTATATATTTCGTGCTTATATTCAACCTGAGTAGGACTTGTGTTTCTCATTTTTGGACTGTAAAGCGTAACACGAGTCTCATGCATTGTTTTAATTTAAGGGGATAATTTAAACTTCCTCATAAAATAAATAGAGATTGTGATGAGACTAAGTTTAAGGAATACTAGAAGTGGTTGTGTTTTCAGTTCTGTGCACTTTCTTTTTTAACGGAAATTGTATTTAAATAATATCGCACAAATTAATGTAAATATTAGATAATAAAATAATAATTATTATTTTTTAAGTGCGAGTCTCAAAATGCTAGGTAAAATGCATTTTTTTTTAAACGTCTGGAACGTCTCCAAAATTTTAAGTTTGATTTTTTCCGAGTATACTTATTGAAGTACAATAATATGAATTATATGATTCGTATGGATCTTTCAATAGTGTAAATCATTTACAAAATGATTGATAACACTATATAGAATTAGTAAACATTGAAAATATGATCATAAATGTTATTTCCATTGCAAATGCGTTTGTGTGCACAGTTATTATTCGTTATAGTTTGTTTTTCTTGACTGCATTTCTTTCAGAAAAACAGTATTTTTCTCTTACGGATTAATGCATTTACATATATTACAACATTCAAACAAATTTACAAAATCCTAAATCTTGATTTGAAATATGAACATTGACTAAATGCATTTTCAATATCTAAGCCTCAACTTGCAATTGTCCTAGTAATCCTTCTATATTTTTAACTTCTTCTTCGGAAACTTTACTTGAATATTGTTTTTCGATTTGATTAGCAGCCCATTCGCTCAACTTTATCGCATCTTTTTTCTTAGATGTTGGGCACTTTGGTGATGTAGCAATACTGTTTGTTGCCTAGAAAAAAAAAAAAAAGAAAATAAATTAATAATACAATTTAATATTTTACTTTTTGAATATTTTCTCTGCACCTAATCCTGCTCTAACTTTGCTGACTTTTCTATATGCCTGATCTTTACCTTTTGACATTATTATTATTATTATCATTAAAATTTATTTATAGGAAAAAATACTTACTAACAATAAACCATAAAGTGCTCTGATGTTATTCGGATTTAATTTCGCAGCTTGGCAGAAATAAGCTTTCGCCAATTCCATGTTTTCGAACCCTCCCTAAGAGCATAGAAATAATAAGAAAAAGAAAATTATAATCTTTTCTTTTTATATGTTAAATAATATAATTAACCTGAGAATATTTTATTTCTGCATATCTTTGATAAATTAAATGACTGTGTGGATTATGTAATATTAATTCTTCCATGCAAAATGCCGCTTTGGAATATTCGTGTTCTTGTAAATACAAATCGCATAATTCATGCCATGCTTCTTGGTCGCTCATGAACCTGTATATAAAAAATTATTTATTACTTATAATAATTAAAAATAAATAACAAAATATATTTCCAAATGTTTCATAAATGTTATTTACTTTTTTAAATAATCTGTAAGTTCCTTGATTGCTTCCGATATTTTACCTTTAGCTTTTAACAAAGCTACACGTCTTTTTCTAGGAGCAGCATTAGTTTCATCCTTTTTAATAATAGAATCTAAAACCTCTATTGCTTCGTCGTACCTAAAAATACAAATGTAAGACTACTGTATAATAATTATTGTGCAAATGTTTTTGTATACTTCATAATATAAAATACATACATTTCCAATGCTTCCAAATGCATAGCATGATATTTATGAACTCGCAAACTACCAGGAAACTCTAACATCAATATTTTAATACAATAATCCGCTAACGATAAACGATAGCAGTCCAAGGCAGCTACGCAAACTTGTTCCAGTACTAAGTACTCTATAAAAGGTTTCAAATCAAATGTAAAATGAAAAATATGATTATACACAGTCAATAAAATATTTTATACTCTTAATGACAAAGTTAAATTCTTACTCTCATTGCCAAGTTGATTGACCTTCCCTGCTAATACATTTTCCCATAAATTAACGACATCTCTACTTTGCCGTTCTGAATTTTCTCTCCACGTTCTAAATAAATCTCTAACTTCTGAAATATAAAAATAAAAAAGAAAATTAATATTCCATTCCATTATAAGCTGCGTACCAAATTTAATAAATTCCTTTAGTTATTTAATTTATGAATATTAATGATTTAAAAAGAGATATTTACCTAACCAAGTTAATTTATCATAACGACCTTCCATAATGAAAAGTAGGTTAGGAAATAATAAATAATATTAAATAATAGAACTTTAGCAATATTAAAGAGGTTATACAGTGTTGATATTAAATTGCATTAGCATATTGTCAAAAAATCACAATCAACGATAATTTACGTTTATCTTTTTTAATTCTTGTTGGTTATTCGTACGCTTTTCGAATAATCAAAGGACAAATTAATTGAAATGAAATAATTCAGCCAAATAAAGAGGTCGTACAATATTCGATTATATCAATTTAAGATGTCACAACTTTTTCACACAAGCACGACAAATGTTATTTTTTAAATTTCTTTTTAACATAGATTAATCATTATGATTTAATTATAAATTACGATTCAACATGAAGGAAAATAATACTGCTTATTATCACCAATCTAGTAAAACGGGAATGGTGGGGGAAATTGGTGATATAGATTTATTTTAGATGCGACACACTGCTGATGTATTTGAAACACAGCGCCCCCATTTCTTTATCAGAATTAAATATATATATATATATTATTTGGCCTAATTTAAATAAAATATATTATATCTAATATTATTTAAATTATCTACAAGATATATGTGAATAAATAAAAATATGTATACGTATGAAACAGAAAATAATATAATCGATAGTCTTTTAAATTTAAAAAATTGCGCTATTTTAATTTGCCAACATGGACGATGATTACTAAGAAAGGATGATTCAACAAAAATTGTTATTAATTACTTATCAATAAACTATAATTTAAGGAATTCGATATTACTATAATTATTAATATCAATAATTATTATATTACATGCTATTATATTAATTATGTGTATGTATTGTTTTGTATAAGTATATTTAAATATTAGTTGACTATTTAAATTTGAAAACTCGCTCCACTTCAGTTTACCAACATGGCCGATGATTACTAATGAAGAATGATTCGACAAGAAATTGTTTTAATTACTTCTCAATACACCATAATTTAAAGAATTCGATATTACTATAATTATTAATATTAATAATTATTATCTTACATACTATAATATTAATTATATATATATCGCTTTGTATATATTTAAATATGATTAGTTAATCGAAGTGAGGGCGCTGTTAAACAAATAGCTAACACCATTTTCCTGTGCGCCTCTATGCATTCACAATTACCTTTTTGTCATAATAATCTCCAAGGACGTACACACAAGAATGCCATAATTAATATAATAATCATATTAAACAAAAATATTTAATAAGAAAACATTCATATTTATCATTCCAGTATAAATTCTACTGATAATTTCATATTTAACATTTTTTAATTTTTTTCAGAGTATACGTTAATAAGAAGAATAATCAAATCAAATGGATTAAGAAGGCAAAGAGAATAAAATATTGATAAAAAAAGATATTGAAAAATTTGAAAATAAAGTAAGAAAAAAAGAATTTAAAGTGAATTGAGAAGTAAAAGGAAGGACACCAATGATCATAAATACGTCCCTGAAGATTATATGCAGTGTGACCTGTCGGTAGGATAGAAAACAGGTGTTTATAATCGGTAGGTTCCGTCCACCGAGCGAGTAAGGCAGGGCTGTGTCTGTAGTGGGAATCTGCAAGGGGGCGCGCGATGCTCACCAGGCAGACTTCTTGTTGCTCTAATTCCCTGGCGAAATACTACTGTTCGTCGCTGTTTTATGTTGTGTTTTTGGGGGAAATAGTAATAGAGAGTAAAAACATATCGTTTTGATAATCAATCAGTAAAGATTAAAGGTGGGTTTTTGATAAAGTTAACATCGTGGTGGTGGAGGGTCGGGCCGGCTTTGTTCGACCGACTGTGTTAGACCCTACGTGGTACGTGCAGGTGTAATTTAATAAGGAGCAGCGCAGGGGAGGCTTGGCGATTTAACAGGGATATCGATTTGTCCGCCGAGTGCTGTGCTGGTAACTCCATCGCAAGACCCAAGAAGAAGGCAGCCATGGACGTCGATATTTTTGGGGCAGAGCTTGCTTCAACACCGTGTTGGGTATGTTGCGTCCGAGCGAGTCCAGAGGCCTGATCCAGGGCCCGAGAAATGCGACCCGAGTCGCCCGCCGCCGGCCGAGACTAACGCGGTACGAGATAACTAGACAAGAGAGAAAGAGACAAATCTATATATTTCACGTAATTGCTAAAGCTCATAATAATAAAGCCGGCTTTAACACGATCTTATTATTTTATACTATCACCGATCGAATTAGTCACTTTTTGACGTGACCTGCCGCGTTTTAAGTTGGAAAGATTTCTACCAGTGACGTACCACGTTAGACACGATGGATATCGGCATCGTTGGTAACCCTACAACGGGGGGTCCATCCAACCCAGGGGGGGCCTTGGCCTGTCCCGTTTGTACTCTTTATTTGCGTGAAGGTATTAGCCTTCAAAGACATTTGGATACACATCCCAAGGAACAGGTCATAGAGGCACTCATTAAAGCAAGCTCTCAGACGCAACAACTTCAATCTTCTATGTCAATACCTTCTGTTACTTCTAGTATACAATCACTACAGAATACACCGCAACAACACATACAACAACAACAGACTACTGCGCATGTATCTGCTGCACAGTCACCGTACCCCATAGGGCCTATATTTGAATGTCCACCCATTGGTACTATGATGCCTCCTCAGTTCGCTTCCTTTAGTTATCAACAATTTGTCAATAATGGGACCATGATGATACCGCAGTACGCTATGGCACCACAGACTAATCAGATGATGCAAATGTTGTATAATCCTTACGGTATGTATCAACAGCAACAGATACCTACTGTCCAAATGATCTCTCCGGTTGCAGCCATTCCTAATACCACTAGGATGAGACCTGTGGTTAGTATGTCAGGCGAAACAAATACCAGGACTACCATCACAGTACCTGTCAATAGTTCTGAACCTAAACAGATCTTACCTGAAATATTGCCAGAGTCAGAAGTAGAAAACGAACATGATCTGCCTGACATTAATTTCCCTGCATCGCCCGAAGTATCCAACAATAATACTTCCATACAACAAGATGGAAATGATAATAATAGAATTCAATTAGAACATAGAACGCAACAAATACAAAATAATACTATTCAGGATCAAAATAGCGTGCAACACGAATACAATTCCATTCCTAGATCTTTAACTATAACTTGTAACATCGAAAATGAAGACGACGAGAATGCCGAAAGCGTACTGCCTGATATAGATGAAAGAGAAACAACGCACATGGTTGCTTCTATCGTACAATGCAAATCTACTCATTACGAAGAACAATCAGAAACGCAAAGGTTCGATCAAGAATACAAAGACGATAGTAGTAAACTCGATGTAAATCCTCAAGGTGTATTAGAAAGTGCTTTGGAAATTGAAGAAGAAAAAATAGAAGAGGATAAATCTTTAACCGAGGAAAAGGAAAAAAGCGAAAATGAATCTGTCCCGTCTCAAGTTCCTGCTATAGAAACGATTAAAGATATAGTGCAACCTGAGGTTGAACAATTGGAACAGTTATTAATCAATATTATGGAATCGGAATTTAATAATTCTACAACCAAGGAGGATGATGTACAGCAGGAAGAAGAAAAAAAGAAAAATTCGCCGATTCACACAGACGAAGAAATAATAACTCCTAATATAATAGATGTTACTCCGAGTTCTCAAAATAATGATGATATTGATGAATGTCATATAGAAATGGAAATAACAGAGGAACCAAAAATATGTGTAGAAGAAAAATCTGACAAAAATTATATTTTATATCATTACAAGGAGAGTTTATCTGCTCCACCTTCGCCAGCAGTACGAAAGAAATCAACTAGAACGTATTCAGTACGTTCTGAATATGGGTCGAATGAATTTCTCAGTGTTTATCCTGCTGGATTTGATGCTACCACGTTGCAAGATGAAGAAGAGGAAGAGGAAGAAGATAAGAATGTGACAGAAGATAATTTTGATGAAGCGGATATGGAAATAGAAGCAATACCTAGTCCTCATACACCTTTTACAAAATATGGCGAAAGTTCAGATGTTGTTAGATCTCATACTCCATTGTCTGCCATTAGCGGTATATCAGTACTAAGAGTTAGAAAAGATTTAAGTAAACCTTGTTCTCCTGCATCCGTACATTCATTTTGTCATATGGATGCAGATAGTTTGAGTCACGATGAGGAAAGTAACGATTTAGGTGAAATTACGATGGAAAAGGATCCTATTAGTTGCCCTCAGATTGAAGAACAAGTTAAAGTAAATAAATACGAAGAGAACGTATGTGAAAATGTGGAAAAGAAAGGAGATAATTCTAATCATGTTTATCATCAATCTGTAATAACAGAACACGTTAGCCTATTTCCGCCAATTCATTCACAACAGCCTGTTTTAATACAAGATTCTTATTCGTTACCTAATAACAAAAATCATAGTCTTTTAAATTTATCCGAATCTATTAATCCAACTACAAGCACCGAATCAAAGAATTATCATTCTAACAAATCAATTATTCAGAAACAGTCAATGGAACTTCTTAATATTAATGAAGATGCTCATGCTGGTCCAATGAACGTTTTTGAGTTTGATGGACTTCAAATTTTAGTTCCTAGTACATTTATAAGTGAATCATCACAAAAAGCAGTTAGTGCGACGAGCCAACAATCAATGGCCAGTAGCGAAGGAGGTGCAGGTATCGATGAGGAAGTCAAAAGTGTTAATATGCGAGCTGACGAGACTATGCCACCCAGAGGCGAATTATCGGAACAAGAAAGTAATGGTTGTACAGAACAATCAGCTTGGCAGGTCATTATCTTTATTAATTTTCATATTAATTTATAATTCTTTTTAATGTATATTATATTTTGGAAATTTTATGATATAAAAAATAATTGTAATTTGTTTTTGCAACAGGTTTATATGGGTCAAGAATCTTCAAGAATGTCAACTTCTTATGATCTAATGGCAAGAGAAAGTTGGGAAGAATCGGAAGGATCGGACAATGAAATTAGTGGTCCATTGTTAGATAGTCGATCTTTAGCAACACATTTTACATCTAGCTTATTCTTAGATCGTGATAGAAAGACGCCTACCAAAAGGACATTTAAGTGTTCACATTGCCCTGAGGTATTTGACTGTCCTAAAGAACGTAGAGTACATAGTACAATGGTGCACAAAGAATCTGGACCTAGCAGTAGTAGAGATGCAATGGAAGCACCAGAAGTTAAAGATATTAAATTATTAGATGGTCGTATGAATGTGTTTGATGATATTTTTGTACCAGGGTTACACGTGCAACAAATATATCATCAACAACCATTATTACATCAACTTCAACCACCACAACCAGATCTAACAAAAATAGAGACAGATCAGAAAGGTGAAAACTTGACAATTCCTTCTACAGTAGAAGTAACATGTGCATTATGCAATCAACGATTTAGTAGTGAAAAAGCTTTACAATTACATCATAAGAGAATGCATATAGTTGAAGTATCCAAACGTATTCGTGAACAGGCTAAATGCGTAATATGCAACGAAGAATTTCCATCGGTTGTATTGTTTAATGCTCATTTAAAAATACATCCGTTAGAATGCGGACAATGCGGCAAGTACTTTTATAGAAAACAGAATTATAAGTTACACATGAAACGACATTTAGGAATCAAGCCGTTCCCTTGTTCGCTATGTGATAAGGCATTTTTAACTAAACAAAAATTAGATGAACATACCAACGGACATACAGGTAATGCCCCTGTTAAATGTAATTTGTGTAATGAAACATTTCGTAGATATTCCAATTTAACACAGCACAAGAATAGACATCATCTTAATATTAAAAAGAAATTAAAAGACTACATATGTCAGTGTGGAGAGATATTCCATACGAAGAAAAAATTAGCTTGGCATAAGGAGACGCACGACGAGAAACCTAAGGCATGCACATACTGTAATGAAAGATTTATACATATGGCTAGTTTAACTCGTCATATGCGTCGTGCTCACAATAGGAGATTTGTTCCTGATGCTCAAAGAGAAAACGAAAACGTCGAGTGTCCAATATGTAAATGTATTTATTTGAGATCATCCTTAGCTGTTCATATGCGTGTCCATAACGGTGAAAAACCGTACGAATGTCAGGTATGTTCCAAGGCTTTTAGTACCAAATGGAATTTACAATTGCACAAGTGGACTCATGCAGCGCGCAGCACTAAACCATTCAAGTGCAACCAGTGTAGCGCCGCATTTTATCGACACAGTGATTATACTGCTCATATGAATTCTCATCGAAACGTACGTCCATATACGTGTAATTACTGTGGAGCTCAGTTCATTAGAAAATATAACTGTTTAAGACACGTTAAAGAACACGAGGAGAACAAGGCATACACGTGTGACGTTTGCAACAAAACTTTCCATAGGTCTTATTATCTAAAAGAACATTTAAGAGTGCACTCAGGAGCAAGACCTTACACGTGTCACATTTGTGGTAAATCAAGTGGTACGAAGTCTAATCACAATAAACATGTAAGAATTCATCATGCCCGAGAACCTGTAAATACTGAAAACTAATGAATCTTAGATTTTCATTAAGTATTATAACGGTATCAACTAGTCTGTGACGCTGGGTCTATTTTAATCGGATTCAATTATTGATTAGAACAATTATTACAAATTATTTAAAAGAAAAAAGACAGAAAAGAAAAGAAAGCTTATATATATATATATATATAATATCATATTTTAAATAATTTATAATGAAAAAAATCTATTTTATGACGAGAAAGATTTTTAAGCATTATTATATTTTATATAAAATGATGATATTATTATTT
>NW_014569646.1:516344-531811 GCF_001313835.1 Polistes canadensis
CAATAGTTTTATATGAAATATATTATATATTATGATATATATATTATATATATCATAGGATAAAGAAGTTTGTTTTCTGAAAGAGAAAAGAAAAGAAAAAAGAAAGAAAGATTGACTAATAATTGTGTCTCAAAGCCTCAAGTAGTTCCTTTTAATGAAAGAAAAGGCTACAGATGAATCGCGTTTGCCAACTAATAGTTATTACCTATTTCATAAAAAATACAATTAACCGATAATTAATTATTACGTAAAAAGAAAAAAAAAAAGAAAAATAACAAAACAAATATTAAACTCTTTTACGTGTCGATCGTTGTAAGTAATTTTTTTACGATGACTATTTTTCATGAAAGTGTGCACGTTGAAGTTTGCGCATCGTCGTCGGTGGCCCCAATTGTAATAAGTGAGACAGATAGCCCGCGTTTAATAATTGCGCTCTCTGTTCATTGCGCAAAAAAGGGCTTATTAGTTAATTATCATTAAACAGACTATCATATACGATATATATGAATCTTAGTTGTTATTCTTCTATATTTATATATTTTGCAACATATAAAGGTGATTTTTTATTGGTAATTCTAATTCCAAGACTGATCGATGTTGGTTCTTTGTATTACTCTCTGATACAAATATTATTCAATCATAATTATATATATATATATGTATATATATATGTATAATCGCATGTATATTAAATATTGCATATCTCTCCAATTTTGCTGCCCCCCTCAAAGTTAAATGTATATTTCAAATCATTTTCACAATAGAATTACCATATATATTGCTCTGCGAAGTATGTCATTTAGATGATTTTAATCATTTCTATCAAAGAAAAAAGAGAAAAAGAAAAAAGAGGGACAGAGAGAAAAAGAGAGAGAGTAATACAGAGCAATGAAATTCCAAGTTATTTGAATGAATACATATATCAAACATTATAAGAATAAACAAAATAGATACTGTCAAATCTATTCATTCTAATTTCTACTGTTAATTGCACTGCCAATTGAATAGTGCATATTGTCATTGTATGATGTTATCAAATTAACGAAAACTAACAACAAAATATGGAATTCAAAATTTTATATATTATGTATTATGTTACGTTGGATATATATATATAAACTTTATTAAATAAATTATTAATAATAATAATAATAATGACCTCAGATTATAAAAGATTTTAAATGCAAGCATAATTATGCATAAATTTAATTCAAATATAAATGTTAATTTATGTTATTATTAAATTCTTATCGATTACTTTGTTATTTCAATTTATTGCACATGTAATTTTTAATGTTATTAAATGTTTAGGTATATAAATTTGATTCGACATGCTTGAATATGTGATTTTATACTTGTACAGGCAAAATAATAATAATAATTATGAAAAAAAAGATATCTTTTAAAAGCTATTATATGTACAAATATAATATGTGAATACTTGACAAAAAAAAAAAAAAAAAAAAAAAAAAAAAAAAAAAAATAACCCACCTGTACAACAACCAACATCGACGTCCAAGTGTGCAATTGTTTAGTTAAAATATGTATTCCCAACGAATACTATGTGTATATAATGTAAATATGTATATTAATTCTATTTTATAGTAGGGCCAATTGAATATCGTAATTTGTTCACGATAAAAGCGTGAACATAAAAATAGACTAATCATTATCGTAAAAAAATAATAAATCAGCATGTGTATACCTTAATAAAAATGATGTATATTGAGGTACTTTTTTAAATAAGTTTTTCTTTTTGCTTTTTTTTGTTTTCTTTTCTTGTTCTTTTTTAATTTTTTCATTAATCAATATGTTAGAAATATATCCCATGTTTACATTTGAAAATATAATTATAAGTTTTAAAAAAAAATGATGATGAAGTTAACATTGTTCATAATTTTTCACAACAGTTTAACAAACAAACAAAAAAATATTAGACACAAGATACCATTAGATTTTAAGAAGAAAATTGATGATCTCATGTTTCGCTATTATATTTTCATGAACGTCTACAATAATAATGCAATAAAGCTAAATATTGATTGTGTAATATAGTTTTGTTTAAAAAAAATAAGCCAACGTTATCATATTTTGAAATCATTCATATGGAAATTAAATAGAACTGTTTAATTTAATTTAATAACTTTTATGTGCTAAACGAATCATATTTTATAAGTGCGTTGTGACAATATAATATCAAATTAGTATTTATGTAGAGATTTAAACATGAGTACCTCTTATTTTTATTATTTTGAAATAATTTGAAACTTTAAGTACATTTGATATAAATATTTCTTTTGCTTTATTATACTTTATATATTTTAGTATTTATCACAGATCCAGTAATAATTAATGTCATTTTTTAAGGTTATGTTGTATAAATTATTATGGAACAACTTAACAAACGTGTTAAATAAAAATGACATTAATATTATTACATTAAACTTAATTTAACTTAACTTAATATTATATTAAAGAGGTTTATAAAAAGAAATCAAAAAATTAAATTAGATTATGTTAATAATAACTACCTGTATGGAGAGAAGAAATTATTAAGGTACGTTCTATTGTTTATATTTTACGTTTTCCTTTTCAAATAAAATTCAAATCTACTACCATTACAAAACTCGACTAATGGCGCGAAAATCAATTTCAAAATAGTGACGTACTAACCGGCAAAAGTTTCCAATCTATTAGGTTAGATTATTAATGGTCTTTGTTAGACCTAACCTAAAATGCTTGTATCATCTTAAAAAAATGTTTTTCTATTTTTTTTAGAAATAATTAAAATATTGTAAATTAAACGATAAAAATAATTCAAAAAAAAAATGACTACAAAAAGGAAGCCTGAAACACAAGTACCGGCAGAGGAAAGTGATTTACTTTCAATTCGGCCACTTGGTGCTGGCCAAGAGGTTGGGAGATCATGTATTATGTTGGAATTTAAAGGAAAAAAAATAATGTTGGATTGTGGTATACATCCAGGATTATCAGGTATGGATGCTCTACCATTTGTAGATTTAGTAGAAGCAGATGAAATAGATCTATTATTAATCTCACATTTTCATTTGGACCATTGCGGTGCATTACCATGGTTTCTGCAAAAAACAAGTTTTAAGGGACGTTGTTTCATGACGCATGCAACTAAAGCGATTTATCGTTGGCTTTTATCTGACTATATCAAAGTTAGTAACATTGCTACCGAACAAATGTTGTACACCGAATCAGATTTAGAAACTAGTATGGATAAAATAGAAACTATTAATTTTCATGAAGAAAAAGATGTCTTTGGTATAAAGTTTTGGGCATACAATGCTGGACATGTATTAGGTGCTGCTATGTTTATGATTGAAATAGCTGGTGTTAAAATTTTATATACTGGAGATTTTAGTCGTCAAGAGGACAGGCATTTAATGGCTGCTGAAATACCAAATATTCATCCAGATGTATTGATAACTGAGTCTACCTATGGAACGCATATTCACGAGAAGAGAGAAGACAGAGAAGGAAGATTTACTAATCTAGTTCACGAGATAGTCAATCGTGGTGGTAGATGTTTGATACCAGTCTTTGCATTAGGAAGAGCACAAGAACTTCTTCTTATTTTGGACGAATATTGGAGTCAACATCCTGAATTACATGAAATTCCAATTTATTATGCATCTTCTTTGGCCAAAAAATGTATGGCCGTTTATCAAACATACGTTAATGCAATGAACGATAAAATTAGACGACAGATTGCTATCAATAATCCTTTTGTATTCAAACACATTTCTAATTTAAAGGGTATAGACCATTTTGAGGATATTGGACCATGCGTAGTTATGGCATCTCCGGGTATGATGCAAAGTGGTTTGTCAAGAGAATTATTTGAATCTTGGTGTACCGATGCTAAGAATGGTGTTATAATAGCTGGTTACTGCGTAGAGGGTACACTAGCTAAAACTATTTTATCTGAACCAGAAGAAATTACAACAATGTCTGGACAAAAATTACAATTAAAAATGTCTGTAGATTACATATCATTTTCTGCTCATACCGATTATCAACAAACATCAGAATTTATACGTATTTTGAAACCACCACATGTAGTACTCGTACACGGAGAACAGAATGAAATGGGAAGATTAAAGGCTGCTCTGCAAAGAGAATATGAAGATGATCCGAACACTACTATGGAAATTCATAATCCCAGAAATACGGTTGCCGTAGAGTTATATTTCAGAGGAGAAAAGACTGCTAAAGTTATGGGCACGTTGGCGATGGAAACACCTAATCCAGGACAAAAATTATCTGGTGTTTTGGTTAAACGTAATTTTAATTATCATATGTTAGCTCCTTGCGATTTATCGAAGTATACAGATATGAGTATGAGTCAAGTTATCCAAAGGCAAAGCGTTTATTTCTCCGCTTCGTTACCTGTATTAAAGCATCTCTTAACACAAATAGCTGGTAATTTGGAAGTTATAGATGATAAAAAATTAAGAGTCTTTAAAAACATCGATGTAACCATCGATGGTAAAATTGTTATGATGGAATGGATAGCAACTCCAGTTAACGACATGTACGCTGACTCTGTTTTGACTGCAATATTGCAAGCCGAGATGATGGAACAACCTCCTAAAATGTTACCCGCGCCAACTAAAATGGATAGGATGCATTTCAAAGAATGTCTTATTGAAATGTTGCAGGAAATGTTTGGAGAAGACTCTGTTCCTAAAATTTTCAAAGGAGAAAAGTTATATGTAACCGTCGATGGTAAAAAGGCGCATATAGATTTATTAAACTTAGAAGTTACCAGCAAAGATGATGAGACTTTCCAACAAATAGTACAAACAGCTGTAATGAAATTACATCAATCGTTAGCACCACCCTGCGATACGATATAATTAATTACATTTGAAATACTTTTATATTCCTGCGTCAGCAAATATATTTTATAATATATGATTTATTTCAATTTTGATATATTAAAAGTATATAGATAATATTCTAATTAAATTTTCATCAATCCTAGTGTATAACAATGTGGTATATAATATTTTTTTATATTCGAAACATTCATGCTGTAAATATGATTTTCAATTTCATGATTAAATAAAATAATTTCCATATAATATTTATAAATAAGTTAAAAATAAAAGAAACATTAATAATTGATTGTCGTTTAACTTTAGTTGTGTAATAAAATTTATCTTACTATATAAAATCTTATTTTATCTTATTAATTATCGCATTGGATAATTATTAATAATTTACCTCTCAGACACTGCACGCTACTATAGTAGCTTTCATGGATATTGAGGTATCAAAAATTATTATAAAAAAATATCTTTATAGTAGCTAAAAGATTAAATATGATACTCCTTCAGATCACCCCATGCAGGTCCGACTTTTATTTTTACTGGTAATGGTACTGCAAGTTGACATACTTGTTCCATGGATTCTTTAATTATTAAAGCTACTTTTTGTAAATCCATTATATTCACCTGAAATCAAATTAAAATTTGAATGAAAATAATTTGTATTAAGTTTTCTTAAATTAATAATATATGAGCCTAATCATTCTTACCTCGTACAATAACTCATCATGAAGTTGTAGTACTAAATAAGCACCTCTTAAATTTTCATCCTTTCGCTGTTTTCTTAATTTTTGTTTAATTCCTGTCTTTGGTATGACAATCGCTGAGTTTGGAAATTCGTTTCGTATTCTATCTTCTATGTTAATCATAGCTTGTTTTGCTATGTCTGCTGCAGAACCTTGTACTTTAGTATTCACTGCTTGTCTTTCCGCTTGCGCTAAAATATATTTAATCTTTATAATATTCTTGTAAATTAAACAATCTTGATCATTCGTAAACTCACCTTTTTCATAGAGATTAGTACTTTTTAAACCAGGAAGCATTCTACGTCTTTCCATTAGTGTCGTAATGTATCCATTTTTATGCGCTTCTAAATTAACATTTTTAAGCCATTTGTTTATGCCTGGGTATGCATTTATGAAAGATTCTAAAAATGTTTTAGCTTCTGTTTCCGTTAATTTTAAATTTTCTGCTAACGTTTTGACACCCATACCGTAAATCATACCATAGCACAATTGTTTAGTATTTTGTCGCATATTATCATCGATCTAAACATACAAATAATATCAACGATTGTAGATAATTGTTTTTATGTAAAAAATAAAGCAAATAATTTATATTAATTATACCTGATCTTCCGATACATTGTTCCATGTAGCAGCAATATTTTTAAAAATATCACCTTCCTTGCATAGAATATTACAAAGTATCGGATCTTTCGAAAAATGAGCTAATATTCTTAATTCAAGTTGACAATAATCTGCCGATAATAGAACGTTTCCTTCAATTGGTATAAATGCCATACGAACGCTTATTACAAAACTATTATCTTCTGAATTGAAATCTTTAGGTACGTTTTGCAAGTTAGGTTCGTGCATAGAAATTCTTCCAGTCAATGTGAAAGTTTCAGAATCCCCATAAATTCTTGAACTATTTTGGCCAAGACTTAACAACGGATAAACGATCTATCAAAAAATTCCAATCGTGCTTAACAAAGTATATAATATTTTGTGAAAAGATATATATAATGTTAAGTGAATCGTATATTTACCTTGGTTTGAGTTGTGTTTAATTTACGCCAAGAAATAATAAGGCTTGAGATTGGATTATTATTTTGTGCTAAAACTGCTTTATTGGTACTTATTTTTTTCCCTTTATATAATCCCAAAATCTATGTCAAAAATATATTATTTATAATTTAAATCACATGTGCGATAATAAATCAATGATATTTATATGAACCTGGCTGACTTCTTTGGACGATGAAAAATTAAATTTTCGTCCCGTTAAAGAAAACGCACGTTCTTCCAAAGAAGACATTTCAACTTCTATAACGTGTGACAATTCTTGCAAAGATTTTAAATTTATACCAAATCCCGTTAATTCCATGCGAGCTAACAGTGTAATAGATCTCATCTCGATTTCTGAAAATATATCCAATTTTATTATATATTTTTACAACATTAAAAATCAAATATTAGCTTGTCCTATAAGTTCTTTCCCATAAAACTTTGTCACCAACGAAATGTACTTTGAAAGAGCTATAGGACGACTGAAATTGATGCCATAAATGGAAAATAGATAAGCCTACGTGTCTACAAACATAGTCGGCTCGAAGTCATACATAGTGTGGTGCGGAAAGTACTTATGGGACAATCTAATATTTTACCTTTAAATGTATAAAGTAATATTGGACAGAGTTCTTCCAATTTGTTTAATAATGTTTCCATAACGTGCCATGTAAGAACAGCTTTAGTGGATGCTTTAAATTCCAATGGTAATTTATTTTTTACGTTTGTTTTAGCATCGAAGTGTTTCACTATGAAGGATCCTAAAGGAAAATACTCCAACACCTATTAAATATATTTTCTTTCAAATTTCTTCTTAACACGTTCGCTACCGTGCCACGAAAAAGAGATCTCAACCATCGTCTACTGGCAGTGACACTGGTAACGAACATATTACACATTCTTTTTTGAGAGGAAAGAGAATTAAATTATATTTTACCATCTCATTCCACTTTTTTTCAGAAATACTACCATGTAGCAACCAATTCGCAGTATAAGGATCTAGAAATCTACAAGTGGCTGCTACTTGGAAACATTGATACAGTGTTTTATACAACTTCTTGGTTGAAAAACATCTTATATACAATGATGTATTAGAAAGTAATTCTTTAAAGAAATTTATTTGTTCTTTAATCGATACTTTTAAATCTGTAACATAAAATAAATTAGTTTTGTATATAATGAGTATAAAATAAATATAAAATAACTAGAAAAGAATTGTTTTTTCAAAAGAAACAAGACAATACCTTTCATTTCGCAAAATGAAATATAATATGCAATATTTTTTTCCCAAGAAATAGCGGCGCCACAAATTTTTTTATCCTCAGCGATGAATTGTTCAATTTTTCTTGATCTGTTTTTAACGTCGGTAGTGGAATTAATAATTTTATTTCCTATACTGTTACATTCGTTTACGTAAGATTCGCAATGTAAAGCCAACGCGATACTTTTATTCTTCATAATTTCACGTTTAAATAAATTAAAGGTCGCTCTGTCGCTTCCAACTTTAACAATATTTAATATATTCCAATCAATATTTTCATCTATATGCTCTATTTTGTGAGAACATAAATTGATTTGTACATCTGATTTAATTTGTTGGACATGCGATGAACTTGTTTTAATAACCGGTAAAGATGTTTTACATCCTCTAATTATTTTGGATTTTTTAATCGGTGTTTCTTCATCCGAGTTTGATACGATGCTATCCGAACTGTAATTTGCACCAAGAAGAATGTTTCGTTCTAATAATTGTTTTAATTTTGGTTTATTTTTATTTATTATCTTACTATTGGTAGTCTTTGTAATATTTTTGTAAACATTGCTTGAAGTTGCAGATTTAGGTAATTTATCTCTATAAACTTTAACAGGGATTTTCTGTGTCTTCTTTAATTTTAATTTTGTTTCAACTTCTGTTGGGGAACCCATTATGACATCCGAATTATTAGAATTTAATGATATTTTACGATCAAAAGTTAAAGTTGTTTCCTTTGCTATAGAAGATTTTTTATCATGAAGTCTTCGTAAATTGTAGTTACATGATATTTTGTTAACATCTTGTCCGACAATATGATTGCAAGATTCTATATCATTTTTTTCGTCATTATTTTCTGATACGTTTTTTATATTTTTCATATTGCTGATACTGTTATTTAAAACTTCTATATTCTCTTTATTTAATTCACTAATTTTTTTCAATAATTTAGATTCGTTCCAGGAATCATCATTCCATGTTATCATTGCATCTTTTATTTGCGTACCAGAAGAAGAAGGTTTGTGCGATACAATCTTTTCATTTGAATTTGATTCTGCCATTGGCAAATTATTTTTGACTTCATGATTTAATAACTTGTTTGAACTCTTCGTACTTGTTTCATTTTTCACTTTATTAGGTGTTACGTTAATGCTTATATATGAAGAGAAATGTAAAGTACCGACGATATTTTCTTCAAGTGCATTGTACAATTGTGTGTCAAGATTTAAACTTTCATCGAATAAACTGGGACTTCTTGAAGCAGAATATTTCATAATTTTTTCAGATTCGCTTAGATTTTCATCTTTACAATGCATTAATAAATTATTATCATTAGTATCATTTTCTTCGTCAATTCTTTTTCCATCGAAAGTAATTAATGACTCGGTGTCTTGTTTACTTTCAAAATCAGTATTTAAATCTTTCGAGCAATGCGATTTATTTTCTAAATTTTTATTGATGATGTTAATATGTTCCGTAATCTCATTTTGTTTATGCAGTGACGAGACATCTACGCCTGAATTAATGCAAGAAGAATTCTTTTTACTTTTATCTATATCTTCCATTCTTTTTTCTGACATATTCGTGTAATTTATCTTCTTATTTGTATTATCATTTTCTACAGCAATATCTTTCGATAAATTAGATTGATTATTACTGTTAGATATAGTATCAGTGACCATGCTATTATTATTCGACCATGGCATATTTTGTAAACCTAATTCATTCTGTAAAAAATAATATAAAATATTTGATTACAAAATAAGTAAAGGAAATTTTATATCTATTATTCATAATCCTCATGTTAATTAACCTGAATTAATATTCTAGCTTCTTCGACTAATAAAATAGCAGCTTGATGAGGTGTAAGACCATCTTTTCCTGTAACGAATACAGTTCTCATTTTATTTCTAGTAATAGCTTCCAATTCATGTTCTCCATCGTGTTCCTTTTCACTGTAATAATAATGATATATGCATATAAGTATTAAGATAATTTAGCATAAATTAATTAATTAATTTAGCACGTTTACTACTATACAACAGAAAAAAGATTCCAATTGTAGCTAAGAAGTTATTTCAGGTTCATTATGTGTGATACCGGGCTCTCAATAGAAACTGGTGCATTATAAATATGTGATACTGGTAGTGAACATGTTAATTAAAAATTTAAAAAAGTCTAATGCATACCTTTCAAATGGTAGTGCTTTATATAATGCTCGTTCAATGTCAAGAATGTTAGCGACAGCTAAATCTGCTACAGTAGTAATTCCTTGTTTAAATAGGCTCCTTGCTCGTAATCCATTTAACATTGAAATACGCAGCAAATCTAACAATTCTCTACATACTCCAAATTGTAGACGCGTTTTAAACTGTCCTACCAATAACTCCATGCAATCCCAACCAAGTTGTTTACAAAATTGTGTAACCATTCCTAATAAAGATAAAAAAATATATTTAGTTAGATATTAAATTTATATAAAGAAGTAATATAATGTTACCAGCAAACGTGGAAGCACTTTGTTGTAAACTTTGCAGTACTCCACGACAGCAATTATATTTGTTACAAACTGTATTCAAAGGAATTTCTCGTACCAGGTCATGTAAAGCTAACGCCGTGTAAAACCGTTTGTGTATTCTCAGCTAAAAGTATAAATAGTTTTTTAAAAATTACTAACAGTATTATATATAAAGAAATTTTATATTTCTTTTAATTAATATAAAATATTTGCTTACTAGCTTGCCTGGTTTCACAATTCCTCTAATAGCTGACATTAGAAAACTTTCTTCTATGCCTATAAGTTGACCAACTCTTCGTTCGCTTTCCGATATTGATTTCCATAATTCTAGAAATACCATCCAATCTATTGTCGATATTTGACTACCATCGTTCACTGGAGTTACTAAATAAACGACATGTAGTTCAGTATCTAAGACAAAACATTTCCTAGCTCTTTGCAATTCTTCAAATAAAAATAATCCTTCTATTGGTGAGATAGATGCAGAAAGACATGCTTTTCCCAAAGGCGTTGCAACCCATCTTTCTTCTTGCTCTGTAGTTTGTAATCTGTAATATATATTCTATTAAAGAAAAAAAAATGTCAATCATATAAAAATATAATATAATAAATATTTAGTAACTTTTACATTAAAAATTCATTATCCATTAAATATTTAATTGCATTAGTGGATAAATTTGTCATAACATCTTTTTTATTTATACTCGCTAAAGTACAATTCATATAAAGTTCAAGATCAACTTTCGTATATACCACTTCACTAGCTATGGCTTCTAAAAGTGTTCTGATTAAAGGATTAGAATCCTTCAAACATGATTCTATCGGTTTTAATGTTGCTGACAATAAACATTCTGCTGCTTTGCGTTCATTCGGTTTACACATTAAAATACTCTCTCCTGTCAAAAATTTATAAGCATCTATGTATCTTACTCTTGGTTGTTAATAAAATAATTTATGTAAAAAGGAAAAAAAATACCTGCAGTATCACTTCCCATTCGACCGGCTCTTCCAATCATTTGTTTATACGTCAAAGTATCCAGTATTTTACCGCCGAACATTGGAGATCTAATGATGACTCTTCTTGCAGGTAAATTAACTCCACTACTTAACGTTGATGTTGCTATAAGAACTCTCACAGATCCTGATCTATAATAACAGATTTGATTTAATACTAACAATTAAAAAATCCAATTCAAAGTGATATAATACCTGAAGGCTCCTTCGATAACATCACGTTCATCCATTGTCAAACCAGCATGATGAAAAGCAACGCCAAATGAAATTGAATTTTTCAAGGAATTATCTAACCCACATGGACAACGTTTCAATTGTTCAATAATTTCAAGAATAGCTGTACTGTTTAATTGTTCTTTTAAAATATTACCAAGCGATGTATCTTTTTGACCTGCCAACGTTGATCATGCCATTACTTCATTTTTTATTTACTAATTTATCAAGTAACTAATGTATTAAGTAATTACCTAGTTTATAAAATGTTAGTGCTACTTGATACGCCAATTTTTCGCACCAATTTTTAGTCGGACAAAATATTAAAATACTTTTACCATCAGATATAGTTTCTATGCACAATTGTAAAATATCATCAGCATCCATCAATAATTCAGATGATGATACTAAATTTCTAAGTAATTTTAACTTGCTATCGTATATGCTTTTTCCAATCTGCAAATAATAAATAAATTTAATTATACATAGAATATATTTAAAGGATATTTACTCACTTTACATAGCTCGTGTAATGGTATAGGTCTGAATTCAGTTTTATACAACTCAGCATCTAACCAATCCGCTAACAGGGTCAGATTTGGAAGCGTAGCAGACATACCGATTAATTGTATGTTAATATCTTTCTTCCTGTCACGTTAAAAAAAATAATAAAATAATTCGTCGTTGGCATATATAGCATTAAACATCATTGATAATTACCGCAATGTCATATATTTTAGTTTGGTAAGTAGTAATTCTAGGAGATAACCACGATTAGGATCACCCAGCAAATGCAATTCATCTATTACAATTGCACCCAATGTAGACAAATCTCCTTCTTCCATTAAATGATTAATTATAGAATTAGCTTTTTCTATAGTTGCTATGGCAATGTCGGTAGCTGTAAATCCACCGGGTGGATTTATACCTCCCATAAATCCTTCAACATGAATCCCATATTCTAATAAAAGATCCTAATAGAATTCAATCATATTATTCACATTATTAATACTCAATCTTATCATATTAGAAATATTTACCTTAAAATAATACATTTTTTCTCTTACAACAGAAACAAATGGTAAAACAAAAATGGCTTTCTTTTTACATTCCAACACCGTCTTTAAAAGAAGAATCTCTGCTACCAATGTTTTCCCTGCCGATGTAGGAGCCGAATATAAAATATTTTTTCTTTCATTGATTACTTTAAGATTGGATAAGCATTCTACTTGCCATGGAAACATTTCTGATATTCCTTTCGCTTCATATTTCTATAATATATAAAATTATTATCAATACACTTGCAATTAGATGAATAAATTATAATAATAAAGATCAATTTATAAAATATATTTATACCTGAAGAATAAGCGATGGAAGACCCCAAGATGCTAATTTAAATCGATCTTGCGTACAAATCTTAGATGATAATTCCATATTTAAATTACTGTTACTATTACTACTAATAATAGTAGATGTTTTCTCTTTACAATGCGATATATCAATAGGGTTACTTATATTATCTGTTACATGTTGTTTAAAATTTTTACTATTATTTCCAACACGCGACAATGGCTTTGATTTATCCCATTGATTAAAATTTTGACATTTTATATGTTGATTTTTATGCTTTATGTTTTCAGTACTATTATTTTCTTTACTTGCTTTCCTAACGCTTATATTATCTTCCAAATTCTTTTCATTCGATTCAGAAATCTCTGGTAAGATGTTTCTGCTAGATTTGCTTTCGAAGAACATAATACTATCTTTGAAATATTTATCGAGACTGGATTCATTTTGGAGATGTATATTTTTAGTATCATCCAGTAGTTTTGATGAGTTTCTATTACTTGATTTACTTATATTTTTCGAAAATAATATAGTGTCTTTAAAGTATTTTCCTAAATCACTTTCATTTTGTTTAAACAGTATGTTCTTACTTTGAGTTTTTATTTTAGAATGCGTTGAAGAGTTTCTTGATGATTTCATATTACCATTACTATATAATAGGTTTTGTTCTTAGAACATTTATTAATAAAAGAGAGATATATATATATATGTATATGTCTATATAATATATTATTATATTAATATATTATTATATTATTATATTATTATATTATTATATTATTATATTCCTAATAAATTTGACTCCTAATAAATTTGACATTTCACATTAGTATTTGATTTAAAAAATTGTAAAATACATTTAACACACTCGTAAATATTTATTACATAAATATGATTTAAAGTAATATAAGTTGCAACAAATAAGAATAAATAAATAAATAAATAAATAAATAAATTAACGTTTATAAAATCTATAAAATACACATGATTGATTGAAATAAATATAAACAATAAATAAAGATCAAACGACATTAAGCAGTTGTAGGAAAGCGCCACCATGTTCTAGTGCGACTTTCATTAACTACTTGCAGGCTTTATTGGAATCAGTCGGAAAGGTAGATTTCTTATCTGCCTTTAAATCTATCGGTAAAACAGTTTTCTTTATTACTCAACCCCTGCATACAGATTACATAACACTACAAGCATGCATACAGGCGTTGCATTGTAAAAAATTTACTGATAGATGGAATTCGTAAGAAATATTACCAACGATGTATAAAGTGATATCTTGCTTACGATTTTTCAGAAAAAAAGAGCCTATTATCTATTTATTGCAGCTATGATTTAAAAAAAAAACGTACAAACAAGAATATTATTCTAGGACTGTAAAGATGCAATGAATGAATCATGTGTAAACTCTTTTATAGATCGCAACTAGAATTTCAACTATTTTGGACCACTCCCAGGTATCTGTAAATATATAAAATCACAACACATTATAACGTAATTAGTTTCAATAGATGTAATGAATAAACGGAACCAAGAAAAAGAATAATAATGTGATTCTAGGCTAATAAGAATTATTATTATAAAAATCAACTTATACGTAAAACCATTAAGGTCTTACACCTAAAACAGAAACGTTCATCGATTAAACATTTTAATAATAAACGTATTCAATATCTTTGGTAAATCTCTACAAATATTGAAAGTTCTATATATATATATTTGTTATATTTCATATTAAATATTTATATGTGTGCCTTCAGAAATGCATTGAAACATATATTTTAAAAGACAATCATTCAAGGTGCCCAAATAAAATAAGATCAAAAAGRTTTGATGTTGAATCGAACGATGATCACCTGTAACAAAAAGAAAACTATATTAATCATATAATCAAGTGATAAATAGCCTGACATATAAATCGTCCCATTCGCAGATGCATTTTTCAATCGAATTCTTTATTTATTTTTATCAAAAATCTCTATTACCCGTTGCAATAAAATTAAATTTAAACGCGTGATTTTACATTTACATAAAATATATATAAAAAAAAAAAAGAAAAAGGGAAAAGTACAAATATTAGATTACCAAAAAAAATAATATCTAATAATTACTATGAAATACTTATAGAAAAGAAAAATTGCAAATTAAATAAAATACGATTACATTCAAAAATCTTAAAGACGAAACAAGAAAAGAGAAATTACTATAATATTTACTTTATTACGTTATTAAAGCTTTAAAATTTAATAATATAAAAATTGTAATATTTGTGACTCTAACTAACACATATGCATCTTTTGGACGATATAGACACGAATTTGGTGTCTCAAGGAGATGGAATGGTCCATCATCTCCAATTACAACTACAAATTAATGACGAGCAAGAATGTAATATAATAAATATGACTAGAGAGCTATTCTCGAAAAGTTCGAACTTGCTGTTGAACTTTTGAAAATAA
>NW_014569647.1:0-81326 GCF_001313835.1 Polistes canadensis
GACTTTGGCTCCAGCACAATGGGGCGACAAAAACTCGGTTGTTCTTCGGCACCAACCCAAGCTCGGAGAGTCACGAGAGAGAAAAAGAGAGAGAGAGAGAGAGAGAGAGAGAGAGTGCTAGCTATGGAAAAACGAAGAAAGAGAAGAATCCGGCAGCAGGCCAACGAACCTGCATTATTTGCGAGATGCAACGATCTTGCTCGCACGACCCACCGTTTTCGGTTCGGTGCTGGACCGTGAAAGGACTTAACGCAACAAGGACTTCCCCGTTAAGATCAAACCTTCTATTTTCCTCATTGAAAAATATACACACACATATATATATTTTAATTTCAATAAAAAGCAAATGTTCTTTCCATTTGTTTTTTTTTAATGTATATCTAGCATGAATTATAAGTAACTAATAATTCGATAATAAGTAAGCTAAGCGAGTTAAGAGAAAAGAAAAAAAAAAGAAAAGGAAAGAAAAAGAAGTGTTTAGCCTTAAGCGAGAACGATCGCGAGTAGTTAGCATAAATCATATGAATCACTTGAGATTTCTTTGACTCGTCTTCTCACTGCTCTCGCACCATTAGAATTCCTAGAATAGTACAATAATCATCTCTCTCTTTTTCTTTATTTCTCGGTTCGTGGCATAGGTTCGATCAATATCCAGTCGTTTTATCGCTCTGACTGACTGTTAACCCGCTGCGACTACGAAATTTAATCGTTCAAGTAAAACATGGAGGAGCGTAACGCGGTGAGAAAGCGACGATTTATAATCGGTCGTAAACGACATCTTCCTTTCCTTCGCATACGGCGATTAAACGTTTTATACCAAAGCACCAGACACCAGGCTCGCTTCGAACGAAACGGTGAACCCTCCTTCCCATTACAATTCCAAACAAATAATGCCCGTGTCGCAACTGTATAATTATGAATACCATTTTCGAGGATACCGTTAAAAGAGGGGAAAGAGATAGAAAGAAAGAAAGATGCTTCTTCTCGTCATCGTTTATACCTTTCCTTAAAGATCCTACACCCGGATTCGATGCGTGTTATTAAAGTGAAGAGAAGAGAAGAGAAGCGAGAAAAGAGAAACGTCTTACGTAGAAAACTATTGTATCATACTATTTGATGTTGCGAAAGAGTACCATAAACTTTCTTCCTTCCTTTACTTTCCTTTCCTTTCTTTTTCTTTCGGAATTTCGATGAAGCTAACTAACTAACGTACTCGGTTAAAATAGTCAAGACGTCGATTACTCGTAGCAGTACTGGCTAAGTTAATAGAATATTAAGTATATTGAAGTGCAACGTCTATTTATTATTCTCGGGACGTACCTAATACGACCATTTGTCTAGCAATTAAAACGGATGATTGATAGTACCATCAGCACCGGAGGTGGTACCAGTTATTGCTGTTGCTATAGTTTACTAAGTTCGCTATCATCATGAGATCGAAAGTGGATTGAAAATAAACTTCTTTCTCGTAATAAACTAGAGTGATTTAAATCTACACGGTGACCGAGTGCCTGAGATTTCGATCTGTTCACCTTTTGATATACGATTATTGTCTCGTGGAAAAGTTTCGATAAACTTTGCCGATTAAATAAGAAAGACAAGAAGAAAAAAGAATATTTATATATATATATATAGGTACGTAACCTGTCGATTATACGATCATTCATTTTTTATTCGATGTATCTATAAAAAAAAAAAAACGGTAACGAAAATTGGGCGATAAAATCCGCGAGACTGTTATCTATTCAAGGACGATTCTTTAATGAATAATGAGGGGTTGAAATCCTATCTTCTTTCTCTTATTTTTCCTGTCCTCCTAGCTTTTCTCAATCCCCAATCGAACCCGATAAGCCCGTGTCAAACGCACCGATATTATACTCGAACGAACGAGGAGGCCCCGGACGTTTATACGGGAAATCATATTACTTCGCTCTAATGGTCCCCGACAGAACTTTAACAATTTGCATGAGATTATCGAAAATCCTTTGGCGATAGATGACACGCGTACGAAGAGAGACGGCTGTTAGCGTGAAATAAATGCTTTTTCAGCGATCGACTGTAGTACTATCGTTGCCGTTGGATGCGTAACGACCGATCGTATTTTCCGCTGACGATGGGGAAAACTTCTTCCTTTCGAATTGCTGTATCTAAGGATTACACCTTGTATACGAGAGAACTCTCCGAGATTATCGAAAACGGATGTTACGAAGAGATGATACTATATATATATATATATATGTATATGTTATCATCATAGCCGGGAATCCGCCATTGCTAGTAATTCCTCAGCATTCTCATCAATGCAAAAAGCATTCCGATGAAGTCGGAAACAGAAGAATTCTTACAGTTTTTCCTAAGCATTGAACATAATACTTTGATATTCTATAGAATATCAAAATTACTATTTAAACAACGTTGAAAAGGATACATTCTCGGGCACAGACACACACAGCCATACGCAACCTCTCCCCCACCCCAAAAAACAACCTATAAAGGTAAAAAACATTTCCTTCTAAACCTGTGTATCTTCCGATATGATAGAGAAAAAAAGATACAGATTTCCGTGGAAATCTCTATGAATATCTGTCTAACTAATGTCTAGAAAATATAGGCTGGACGTTTGCAAATTGATTTATATATGCCGAGGAATTACTATGAATGACTGATTTCCGGCTTTGACGGTAACATATATACTTGGTATATAATATATACAAGTAGGGAAGAGTATTTATGTTTTCAAATTAAAAAAAATCGATAAACACAATTATATTATTATATTTGGATGAACTAAAAATATTCTCGAACATTTCCTATTAACGATTAGAGATTGTTTTAAAAAAGAAAAAAGATTTGTCTACTTTATTAACAAGCTAATATTATTCACTTACAAAAGATAGTGGAGGACTTCCGCGTTTCGACGTGTATTACTTACGCGCGAAGGCAATGAATCGTCGTTGAATACCTGTGGATCGACCGTTTAACAGCAGGAGGTAAAGAGAAAGAGGAAAGAGAAAGAGGGAAAGCAAATGGATTGGAAGGTACGCCGGCGTTTTGTGGGAAATATCGTATGCGCGTTGTTCGGTCCGTCGAAGCCGAGGTCGTCCTGTCAACAAAGGTCACTTTGGATACAACTGGTCGCTTCACGCTTGTACCGTATGTTACGTCAATGTTTGCCAATTAGTCCTTCATCGTGGGATTTGGTCATTCACGTTGAGAGAACAACGCCCGTACTACAAGCATCGAGGTTTCTCTGATGACTTTAGACAACAATTTGCTCTAATTGATTGACACACACACACACACACACACACATACAACAAACACACTCGCTGAAGTATTATTACTCGTGTGTCGAAAATAAATATATATATACAATATTTGATTTCTTATCCGTTATATTATTATATTGTAGAAAATTGTTATTGTACATAAAATATAAAATTATAAATCAACGGGGGTTGGGGTTTTGTATAAAAGATCGATCGAACTGATGTGCGATAGTTATCGATTATTAAATATACATTAAAAGGTTGGTACTTGATATTGTAATTATCTCGGTTATAAATCGCTTGTCACTTTTTTCTCGTACGAGGTCGTGCATGATGGATACGTATGGTATCGGTGGGGGGTTCCGTTAAGGCATACCGCCCTTTTGCATCGACTACTCACTCCCCCGCCCCCGTATTAACCATACTACCATCTCACGAGAACGAAACAACGCGTCGTGCATTAGTCGTATGCAAGAAGAATGAGCGATGGACGTATCCTTGAAAAATAAGTAACGAAACTTGTCAGCCTTCTTCTTAACGATTTCAAAACTACATTCCGGTAGTCCTTTCAATTTCTTTTCATTCTACTTTTTTCTCATCATTTATTCCTTTATTATAATAAATAAAGTTACGATAAAATGTGTGACAACGTATCAATTTTAACATCAAATTCGTATAATTGAATATTCATCGATATCATTATAATGATTCATAATATTAACGAGAATTATAATATATAATATAAAAACAATATCCAAATAATATAATAAAATCTCTTTCGAGATTCGTGGGAAACTTCTTTAAATTATTTTCTTTCTCTCTTTTTGTTGTTGTTTTTGTTTGTCGTTTTATTAAGGGGAAAGAGGAAGTTTGAGATGGGTGATGGGTGGCGGTGTTGGTGGGGTGGGGGGAGGGGTTAGGAAGAAATACTTCGCGGCCGTCCCTCTTCATTTTCACGGAGCGCGAGTTACTCTTCGTTCGACCTGACGGCGACTTAACGGCACTCCGTTATGATAAGCTTAATGCACGGCTGTCCGTTCGTCTCGTACGTGTACTCCGTCTCGATCCGTGACGTAACAATAAAACATTGTTAACGCTGATTGCCCTGCGGTTGCTATACCGTTCGCTACGTGGAATTTCTTGCTGCTGGTACGTCCACACCGTGCGAGGAAAAGTCGATGAAGATGACGATAATGATGATGACGATGATGAGAATGAGAAGGATGATGATGATGATGATGAAGAAAAAGGAGGAGGAGAAAATGATGATGATGATGATGATTATCATTATCATTATCATCATCATCATCTATGTAGGATAAACTACGCGCACGCAGGAACGCAAAACTGGAAGATCCGTAGGCGTAAAACGATTCTCCCCTCCCCTCCCCTTCGCTCCTCTAGTGCCCCTTTTATTTCTTCTTTTTTATTTTTATTTTTTTCTTCTCTCTCTCTATTATTATTATTATTATTATTATTATTATTCATAGTAGTTCTATTAGAGACTTTTCCAGGAAACTCGTTTGATCTCGTATTAAAATAATTCGTGTTTTAGTGATATTCGTTAAAGTATAGTAAGATTAGAAGAAGAGATCTTGTTTTAGGTTTAATAAAAGATTATCTTTTAAATTACAAAACGTGGATATAATCGAAAGAGATTGTGGATGATCATTTAATATTTAATATTTCTTTATTCTTTCAAATATATAACACGGGAAATTGATTATTTGCTGTTAGTTCTTGTTACTTTGATCAAAGATTCAGATTGAATCAATCAAGATCGAAGAAATTCTCTGAATCCGTTATTCTGCTTACGTACGTTTTCATCATCTGTCATCATCGATATCTCAGTATCCGTCATGAAAGAAACGTATTCATCGAACACAATTCCGCGAAGTTTATTATTCGAATGAGTGAGTGGGTCTCTCTCGACAATACGGAAAATAAGAAGAGGTTCTCGCTCCAATACTTGGAAATTTCACGAAATCGGTACTTGCAAGTTCAGATAATCGTTATGGGCAATTCGATGGTGTCTTCATCGATATAAGAGATCTCTCGGTCGATACGATTTCTCGAAAGTGATTATCGTTTCATCGATGCACATCTCGATGGAATTCTCTTTCAATCTTTTTCCTTCCATTTATTCTCTTTTGCACAAACACACACACACACACACATATATATATATATCTTACATCTATTTCTCTTACTTTTTTATTTCATATTCCATTCAATAGACGTATATAAAACGTAATAGATAAGTAGGATAATTAGGATTGAACGAATCGTATTTTTTCTTCGAGATGAAAGGAAATCATTTGAACGTTGTTTTTTTTTGTTATTGTTAAGACTAGAATTTAGTTTAATTCCCCGATATATTCGTAAAAGTGGAATTGAAAAATTGTCGAGGATAATCGGGAGCGAGGATGCCTGAGAGTTGGAAAGAAACTGAAGTAGGAAGAGGAGGTGAAGAGGAAGAAGAAGAAGAAGAAGAAGAAGAAGAAGACAGGGGACGCTGAGATGAGAGAAGATGCGAAAGAGATGAAAAAGAAAAAAGATAGTGCGTGTAAGTAAGAGAAAAAGAGAGAGAAAGACAGAGAGAGAGAAGCAAAGAGGTAGAGAGGTAGAGGTAGAGGGCTAAAGAGAGGGCAACAAAACGCATGGAACATGGCCGGGGACGCAAAACGAGGAGCGAGATAAGCCGTGCCTCCATCAGGCTGCTATTTCTCCCGTGACAATAAAAATTATAGGCTATCTGGACTGGAAAACAACAGGTCGAGCGGGCTGCCTCTGGATCGTGGTTTGCATTCATTAAGGCTCGACACGCAAGCAGTGGCGGTCGGTGGCTGTCTTTTTCTCTTACCTTCTCTCTCTCTCTCTCTCTCTCTCACTCACACTTTCTCTCTCTTTCTTTCTTCTTCATCCCCTGGTCGCTAGTGCGTTCCCGGGGACGGGTACCCCATTCGACGCCCCTGGGGCCCCCTTGCAACATCTCCACGGCCAGTCGCCTGCCTGTTTGCCTGCCCGCCTGTCCGCCTGCTTGCTTGCTTGCTTGCTTACTTCCACTCTCTCTCTCTTTCTCTCTCTCTCTCTCTCTCTCTCTCTCTCTCTCTCTCTATCTTTCTGAACCTGCAGTTCCAGGTTGCATCGAACGCGACCACTACAACTGACCGTCCATTACCACTTTACATATTACACATTATAAATTACAGGCTCCCTCTAACCTCCCTTCCCGCCCCACCCCACCCCCTGCTTCCTACTCCTTTACCACCTCCCCATACCATTTCGTTCGCTAGCTCGTTCACTTGTTCTCTCTCTCTCTCCTTCGTTCCTTCATTCTTTATTTATTCAGTTCCTTCTTCGTCGAACTTTAGCGATTTCTTTCCACATCTTCGGAGGTGCATCACGAAATGCACACACCAAGCTTGGCAGCCAGCAACCTGCTCTCTCGTCAATGTGTTCCCTCCTCCTCCTCCTCCTGCTCCTCAATCCCCTCTCCAAGAGCAACGCTTTTTTATCGACACGCTCTTGTACGAATGAAAGACTCCCTATGAGCTCGTTAATATTATATTTTTCCCCTTTTTCTTAAAACAGATCGTAAATATGTTTCATTTTTGTTTGCTTGTTTGTTCGTTTGTTGGTTTGTTTGTTTTCGTAAAGAAAACCGATGGTATCTGGAGGAATATTTTAAAAAAAACGTCGGACTTGTCAATTTTCGTATTCCCCTTTCTCCCCCCCTCTCCCTCCCTCATGTCATCGTCGAAGCATCTCGTTCGTAGAAGATTCGACGTTCTTCTTCGAAAAATTACGTTTCCCTTTTAACCGAACGATCGTTGCCACGTGGTATCTCTCCCTCCCGCCCCCCGTCCATCCTCCCAACCAAACCCCCATCCCGTCCAGTCTTTTCTCGCGTCGGGAAAAAAACAAAAACAAAAACAAAAAAAGAATAGAGAGAAAAAAGGAACAGGTAAGGAGAAATTCTCTCGTCAAAGTTACGAGAAGGGTAGCCCAGGCACTCTTTCGATCGCGTGACAAGTCTCGTCGGCGCAATCCGCTTAACGTTCTTGCATGCACCGACGTACTTGAAATTTTGCGATCAGGGAACGAAGATAGGGGAGCGAATTACGAGCAATCGCGAGAAAGGTATTAAACGCTCGAGCGAGCTTCGCTAATCGGTTTACCGTGAAACGCCCATTCTTTCTCTCTCTCTCTCTCTCTCTCTCTCTCTCTCTCTCTCTCATACATACACACACACACACACGCGCACACTATCTCACTCTCTGTCTCTGTCGCTGTCTCTGTCCTTCTCTTTCACGCACAGATATTCTACGATCCAATAAAGTTTCCTCAAACAAAGCATTTACCGGCCCGTTAATAACGTTTATCGTTAACTCGATCCAAGTTTTTCGTTTAGCTGGTAATGCCCACCGTGGTTTAATATGCTCTTAGGGAGAGAAAAAAAAAAGATTTCAACCGGGGATGCACATTTTAGAAAAGCTCAGCGAAACGATTTATACGGAGAATCCACCGAGACGCCTACGAGAACGATGAATTGAAAAAGAGAAAAGAAAAAAAAAGGAAAAAAGAGAGAAAGAAAGATAAGAGGGGGTGGTGAGGGGGAGCCGGGGCGGAGGTAGGAGGGTTGGGGTAGAAAAGCGCGACCTGTAACGCAGATACGTAATTATACATAAAGTATCATTAACTTGCCATAATTCTTAGGTTATTGCATTATTTAGCTTGGCGTCCTGCTGGGGAAGTAAACGGAATCCTCGGACTCGCTCGCGAGTATTCACTACGTGAATATGATCGTAAACCGTTACGCGGGCGCGGAAGATGTTCCGTCGAATACTTTTTCTTTTTTTTTTTTTCTATCTCCAAAGAGACTTCCTTTCGAACAAGTACGAAAAAATATGTTTTTAATGATACATTGAAAGAAAAAAAGAAAGAAAATCTCCAAACTAAATATTAATTTAGAACAATCGGTTGTGTGTCGCTATAAAAGAGATCCTAAAAATTAGATTGAAATGATTATAAACAAGAAATTGTTAGAATATTTAAATATAACTATGTTACTTCTAATTGTATCAGATACTGTTGATACTTTAATAATTAACAACTGTAACAATCAATCGGTTTCATTGGTTAAATCTTTGAAGAATACGCGGATGTTCGTATATGGATTATTTCGAGAAATAATTCAGTAGCTTAACTCGTAAGAATTAAAATAAAAATGATGTTGCAATCGTCTAAGGAGATCATTGGCTACTTACGAATTTCGTTCTTTTTGTTTCTTTTTCTTTTTTTTTTTACGATATAGGTACGTCGGACGTTTTATACGTTTTTTTTTTCGTAGAGAAGAAAGAAAAAAAAAGAGAGAGAGAGAGAGAGAGAGAGAGAATACGAGCTACAATCTTAACTGACTGCGAATTAAAATTCCAGGATATAAGCGATTGCTTACGACGATTAATCGCACCCCTGCTGCTACGCAAGAAGCCCGTAGACTTTCTCTCCATGGTGAACATATCGTCTGGCGACGACGAGGACGACGACGACGACAACGAGGACGGCCATGAATAGTATCTCCTTTATTTTCTTAATATTCTTAAAGAACGTTTTTGAACACCACCGACAAATATATCGACACGTTTAGCCGCATAGAATTTCGATAAATCATATTTTTTGTCTACTTATATTAATTCTCAGAGCGATACGTTCGATAACAACTCGTTTAAGTTTATACTCTTTTTATTATTTATAATCTATGGGAAAGATCTCTGAATTTTCTTTTTAATTTTTTATCCTATTTAAAACATCAATATAGATATTGTAATTTTCAAAAAAAAGAACAACTATAGAATATACATTATTTTAAATATTAAAAAGTTTAGAGTAACGAGACAGTTAAACGTTGATACGAATTAACATTGAAATTGATATTCATCATGAAAACATTTCTATCGTGAATTGAATCATATCAAATCTAACGAGTTTTGATCGTTTAAAGTAGAATCGTTGATTTCGTTAAGAAATCATTGCAACAGGAAAACGTCGTTACGCATAATTACGCAACTAACGGATAGATTCTCAAAACAACTTAACTTTTCGTCGTCCTCGATCTCATAGTCGTCCTCGTTCTCGTCCTCGTCCTCGTCGACGTCGAAGACAGTCACGCCATCGCGTGCAAAGAATCGAGAGATTAAAAAAAAAAAAGAAAATATCGACGCTGAGTCGTCTACTTCGGCACGGTGCGACAAGATTTACGTACGGTCGTACATCTTCTCTTTGCCGATCGGAAAACAGCGAAATTTCATCGACACGCGATATTAAAGATGCACCTTGAAGCGGAAGAAAGACGACGGGAAAGACGAGAAACTGAACGAGAAAGAAAGAGAGAGAAAGAAAGAGAAAGAAAAATTATACGAAGATCAACGTTCACCACGGGTAACTTTAATTTATCTAAATCATCGGGGTAGAAGTTTTGCGTTCGAACCCTCATTCTTTCTCTCTCTCTCTCTTACCCTCTCTCTCCCTCTCTCTCTCTCTTCCTCTCTTTTATAATGCGCGTTACACATAATAAAGCAAGAAACAAGCGCTTCTTCGACGGTGTCGGGTGGGATCTCGCGCCGATCGGTACACGTTCGCGTATGCGCATGCGCACGAGCGATATCGTGCGTGCAACATGCGTGTATAAGTTTTTCGAAGAAGAGAAAGAGAACGAGAGAGAGAAAGAGATAGAGAGAGAGAAGTCGATGGTAAGCTTGCTCCACGCATAACGCCAGAACAAAAAGTACATCGCATTTATAAGTCATTTATTATGAATTACACGATGGTATATTTAAAATGGGTAGGCACGTCTTGTACGGGAATATATGGGATATCGAGATTATAACGCATGCGCCGAAGAAAGAGAGAGAGAGAGAGAAAGAACGAGGGAAAGGGGGTTGGCGAACACAGGAGAACGCCAAGGAATATCGAGAAGCAACCCAACGACGATATCTTGTAGGTGTTTCTCGTATATATATGTATATATACATATGGAAGTTTGTTATTCTCTACCACTACAATATTATAATACAAACTAACAGAGAGGAATCTTTCTATTGTATCTACAAATCGTCGCG
The DNA here is from genome assembly GCF_001313835.1 of Polistes canadensis. Lineage (NCBI taxonomy): Eukaryota > Metazoa > Arthropoda > Insecta > Hymenoptera > Vespidae > Polistes > Polistes canadensis. The sequence goes on from NW_014569647.1 coordinate 10,391, forward strand.
CGCTCGTTCAAAGTGTGTATTTTTATATTTAAATGTTAAAATATTATATTTCTCTACTACTCGTTGCTAAGTTTTATTACTAAAAATAGAAGAGGGATTTCGAATGTTTTCTTTCTTTCTATCTTTTTTCTTTTTTTGTTGATACGATCGGAATTATTTATTTATTTCGATAGTTGAATTTCTCCCTCTTCTATTATTACCAAACGATATTCGAAGTTTCATTCATTAAGATCCGTGCAACGTTGGTTGGCTCACGCCGCCATCGATGCTAATTGACTCGGGCTACAACATCGTGTTAAACACTTTATCGCTGTATTATATTGACGTTAAAGATCGGATCTCGACGATGGAACAACTGTAAGGCGTCTACGTTAGCGTCTTTATGAGCTCTGCAACTCGTCGATCGAAAAGTATAAGTAGATACGTACGTACGTAACTACTTTTATTAATCTTTCCTATATCGAGAAAATGTTTGATGAACTATGTTCCTTCCACCTTGTTGTAAAACTAACTCGTGGATATCGATAAAATATCATTCGATGACGTTTCTAACTTAAGTCCTAACCATTATGAATATTTTTTCATGAAAGTATACACAATACGTAGGTATATAAATACATACCTATATATATAGATATATGTAAAAAAACAAAACACTCGTATCGATTAATATAGATTAGACTTTATAAATTGGTTACACGTGGTGTGCAATTTTCGTTAAAATTTACCTCGATTAAACAGGTATAATAACAGGTTGTTTAACGACCATTCGACAAACTCGATTTTATTTTCGTCATTCAGTTAGAAAAACAGATCTCGATATAATATGACGTACAAATAAAATTCTTAATCTAACTTAGACGAGATTAGACAAGAAACTCGTTAACACTGGTCCCCAATATATATTTTAATAGATAACATTTTTTCCTTGCATAAAATTAACGATATTAATAGAAAAATGGAGAGAGAAAAACAGAGAGAGAGAGAGAGAGAGGAGAGAGAGAAAGAGAAAAATCTTTTAAAAGTTCTTTTTCTTTTCGATTAAATACACTACATGTCTTCAAGAGACCATCACGAACGTGCGTATACCAAAGTAAAAGCAAACACGGGCAGGTACGCTTTAATTAATTATAGTTCACTTCTCGGCTTCTCGTCATAGAGTCATCGGAGCGTGAAGACAAACAACGTGGACCAGAAATAGCCGGCGACGCCTGGACCCTGAGGCATACATGAACTATCTCTCTCTCTCTCTCTCTCTCTTTATCTATCTCTCTATCTCTCTTTCTTTCTCTCTCATATCTTTCTCTTCTCTCCCCTCTTTAGAAACGTTAGCAACAATACGCACGTGGAAAGATTTTCTCGAGCCTTTCGAATCGCCACAGAGGCGGTGGTGACGACGGTAACAGCAGCAGCAACAGTAACAGCAACAGTAATACTCACGTGCGTGTTCATGATTCGCCTTTTGGAATTTGGTCTGACGTCAACTGGCTATATTAGTTATATTAGAACATAAAGAAATCAAAGACAAATAGAAAAGAAGTAAAAAAAAAAATGTGTATTGTATTATCTTGAATAATAAGCGATATTAATATGTTAGTGGTCGTATATTTCATAGTTGGATACTTTTGCTACGGGTGACTGAGATATAATTATACTAGTATTTAATACATGTAAAATATGTATATGTATTTATATAGAATACAGAAAAGATGTTCATAGGTCCATACTTTTTCTCTCTCTCTCTCTCTCTTTCTTTCTTTCTTACGACAAAACAAGATTATTGGAGATATGTGGGTAGTACACGAACGTGGCCATGGAAGAGAAGAGGGGCCCCTGGTGCGTTGTATACCGGGATAAGGGGTAAACGGCCTCCCAACAGCCTAGACGTACCTTGACCCGTCCGAGAATGGGAGAGAGAGAGAGAAAGCGGAACGTAAAGAAAAGAGGAAGAAAGAAAAAGAAAAAATAAGATATAGAGAGAGAGAGAGTATAGAGAACAGGTGCGCGACTGTTGACCGGCAGGATTTGGTTACTCACTGAATTATCATACACGTTATTTTGTTTCTCTCTCTCTCTCCCTCTCTCATTTACTTTTAACTCTTGGCCGATCGAGCCGATTTAATCTCAACGATTACCGACGTACCATTCGCAAGGTGAGGTCAATTAAGATGAGTTACCGGATAATATCTAACATCGTAGTAATATGCCATACTCCTGCTCGCGGTGCGCGAAATTTCCGAGTAACTAAAGATAAAAGGTACGCGCGAATCGGGGTATGTGTATATAAGTTGTGTTAGTTAATTTTTCCGATCGAACATCGATGATACCCGCAGTACGTTGGAAAATTCGCTTGATCGTTGATCGAGGTAGGTATATGATCTATCTACAGGTAGATGTAGAGAAGAAATATAAGAATGTTGTTATAAAGTGGTAGGAGTTAGGAAGAACTTAACTTATATATGTATGTATGTATATACGTACGTATACGTACCTACATTCAATCGATCTACGTCGCTTTACGATCGTCGACACGGATTTTCGCTCGCTTCCTGGAAAGTGTGTCGCAAACGACGTATTTCGAACTTTGATAGGAATCTCTTAGTCGGGGCTTCGTTCTCCTCAGGGCGTAATTCTATATCTATTTGAGATAATCTTTAACGTTATAGTACGTTACTCTCTATCTCTATCTATGTATAAATTTAATTTTTTTCTTTTCTTCTTTTTATTTTCGTCTTTTTTTTCCTCCTCTTTTTTAATTTTAATTTATTTCGTTTTTTCTTCTCCCCCTTCCCCCCAACCCCCGTGAAATATATACCCCAGCGAGATATGTTTAGTACGTATTCTGCATAGATGCATGTATGTGGTTAGGTTGTTTTAACGTTTTTCGTCTCGCGGCAGCCACACCTTAGAGTACAGCGGACGAAATTACAGAGGCCTCGTAGGACGGTAGCGCGTAACCATTGAGGCCGGTAGCACGGACTCTCAATGTAATTGTAATGAAAGTGTAATCCAGGTTGGTAGCATTAACAACAGTACTTTCGTATACTTCTTTCCTATAGCCTTTCGGCGAGGTAAAATGCATGATGGCGAGTGTTAGTACTCGGGGAACCGGTCCATTGCTTAGAAAAATCTATTCTTGACGTCAGCCGGGGGAAAAGATTAGAAACGACTGTTACCCCGGTTCACAATGAACGCCGGACGACGGACAGCTCTCGCGGAGATTAGAATCGAGAACTCGCGAGCGTAATATTAAATCTCTACAAGCCGATGCTGGCCGTGTGTTAATACCGTTCGAACGATACGTCGATGAACTCTCTTTCTCTTTCTTTCTTTCTCTCTCTCTCTCTCTCTCTCACTCACCCTTTCTCTCTTTAATTCTCGTGAGTTTCGATCTGGTGCAATCGGAAATGATTAAAAGTTATTTTTCCTCTTACTGTTCAACGACAAAAGAATTCGAAGGTGAAACGTTATATTATACAGGTATTGAAATAAAGATATTATGTTGTTTCTCTTTCTCTATATAATTTCTCTCTAATGATTGTGTTACGTAATTTAAAAATCTCTCATATGAAATATATATATATATATGTGATAGAGTTTAACAATGATCTATGAAATATAATTATTTTCTTTTAACGAGAGAGTTAACGAGATTTTTCATTTTTACGAAAAGATCTAAATTTCTTTTTATAAATCATTAAATATTATATTTTCGAATATTTTTATGTAACATGTGGAAGCATATTTTTTATCGTATAGAGAAAACAGTTGAATATTACCACCTGTCGTTTAGAATAAGATTTATCATTCCTTTTTACTGTGTATTCTAACGTATTTGTTTGTAATGACGGTACTCTAACCTAAATTCTTTGAATAACGAGTTGTATCGTATTATATGAATAAATGAAATTATGCAGTTTTTATTTTTATAGTAATATATAAAACAGAAAGCGAATATTGTCAGTTTTGAACGCAATAAACTCATTCCTTATTCTTATTATTATTATTATTATTATTAATGGCCTTTTATAATAACGTTCTATCCCCTTAGGATCCATACCCATAAGTCAGTGATACGATTGAACAACTGACTAAACAAATACAATCAAAGAAATTATCATGACGGCAATATTCGTCGAAGTGTTGTTTATGCTATCTAATCGAGACTACTTTCACAGCTTTTGATTTATCGTATTATTACCTAAATAATCTATTGAGACGAAGCCATTCTTAAATCGTAAGTGAATCCAAATCAGAATTCTCGAAAGCATATTTTCTACAATAGGATGAAATATCAATCGATACAATAAATGATACTGTATGCCTAATTTATATTTGACAGATATAATCAACTATACTGATAATGATTAAAATGAAAGGAACAACGTATAATCAATTATATTCAAACAAACGTCAATTAATATTCATCGATAGAAACATTCTCGTATACGTTTAAAATCATTTCAACGATACTTCACACTCAATCCTAAGGATAATAATAAAAATTTTGTGATTGATCAAAGATAAAACGAGACCTAATATTAGATTCAATGAAATCAATTCACGAATACTTCACCGATATTTTACTTTACCATAAAGATAACAACTACATGATTGTTTTATCTAATAAAAATGGAATGTTATCTAATATTTGGGTCACCTATTATAAGTTGAGAAACGCTGGTTTTTAGAACATATCGGGATCGTTTCTCGAGTGTGAGTTGCTCGTTAAAAGGTGTTCGAACGACGTGCAAAGTTTCAGGGATTGGCCAACCATTGATCCTACGACTAATGACGTCCACCTGGTAAGTCCAGCATTTCGTATCATCCTTTTCCCTTTTTCGTTCTTAGCGATACTACGTACACGCACGTTAAATTGAAACAATGCGTCGGTGTGAATCCACGCAACTAACATAAGAGAAACCGCGTTTGGTTTGTGCACGCAATTCTCTCGCTACGATGCCAACGTGCGTGGGCTGACAGTCTGACAAGTTGACAGCGAGTTTACCCGGCACCGACCACCCGACACCTCACTGTCAAACGAGTCCGGACTCTCTCGTAACTCTCCTCTCCCCTCTACCTTTCTCGTTCACCTAACATCACAACAACCACTTATTCGTTTTGAACATACTTTTTCTTTTCTCTCATTTCTCATACCTTTCATTTTTGGTATTCCCATGATTGCTCCTCCCCCCACTCTCCCTTTCGTGTCTTCGTTTGATTTCTTCATCTCAATGATTTAGGTGGATTCGATTAGAATCACGAGTACTCATTCTATCTCTTATTGCTTTGCACTTTTCTCTTTTAAGTTTGTTTCATCGATTTAATAGGTTCACGAACGGGGTCATATATATTCATTTTACTTTTTTTTCTCTCTCTCTGTCTCTCTCTTTCTCCATCGAATGCTAAATTAAATTAAATTAAATGGATAATTTTACAAGCAGTGGTACAAGCCGCCCGACGGATACGGTCATGCGTGTATCACATCAGATTGCATATCCTGACGCGAACGTGTTAAATCAACTTCTCTTTCTGTCTCTCTCTCTCTTTATTTTTGGAGTTTCTTTTTTTTATGTATGCTTTACTTTTTCACTTCATCTCGATCGGCTGGCTAGTCGTTAATTTAAATAAAAATGTCAACGGATCACGAAAATCGATTTTCCATTGGATAAGAAACAACTGATTTTGCAAAAAAGAACAAAATAATTAGAAAATAGATAACGTATCAGCCAACACAATGTTTTTTTATACTATGAAATTGTTAAGGACAAAGTACATTCGATTTGAAGCTTGTATCGAGTTGTGAAAAATAAGAGGGAAAGAATAACTTGAACGATAGCTCGTTGTTGTTCGTATAGTTTATAAGAGATAAGAGAAAAGACACTGGAAAGTACAATTATTAAGAACCTATAGAGAGTCTAGGCTTGTTCGCGAGCGGAACATCTTCTAGGACCTAAGCACCTATTTGTCGTTGTCGCACGCAAGTATGGTTGTCACGACGACTCGTTCCCGGTGATAAATTTCTATGGAACGACATTACGTTGCCTGAGAACTCTACTTCCTGGCTCAGTTCAATCCTCTACGTTTGTCTCATCTCTCTCCCTCTCTCTCTCTCTCTCTCATTTCCTTTCAATTTTCTACTTTATTATGATTTTTTATACAATCATTTGAAAAAAAGAAAACAAAACGAAAAAATATTCATTTCCTATAAAACGTCCAGATTTGTTTCAATCAAACCCCAAAATCATTAATGTCGATATTTTAACGAGACTTTTTCTTCTTCTTCTTCTTCGGTTATATAAATATATAATTTATATTTATATATATATTTCTTTTTTTCTCTTTTTACTTTTGTTTTATCTACGCAGTAATCATTTCGGATTTAACTGCATTTCCCTGAGATGAGTTTCCCAAATGTTAGATAGAAAGAGAGAGATATAGATAATAGCGTTGCTCTTTGCGTCTTCGTCGCGAATCGTGATCCCGTTGAAATTCAACGATTTGGAATCGCGTAATGAGATAACGCGTGCTCTCGTCACGAATCCGAGAGACCGTTAAAAGCGGGATAACAGCAACAGCAGCATCAGCAGCAGCACTAACATTTCTCGCCAGGTATCCCTTCGGAAAGTGTTGCCGAGGAAATATTTATCGCGTGGCAGTAACAGTAACAGTAACAGCAACAGCAACAGCAACAGCAAGAGCTCTTCTCCCAGCCACCCCCACCCCACCTCGTTCCCTTTTTCAGTTCTTCCAACGAAACTTCTGATATATTTGCTGCCGTAAGTGCGAGTAAGAGATCGATGGGATTCGTGACGAGGGTGTTGGGAGGCCTATATTATCCAACCGAGAACGTATCGAAGTACGATTTAAATGAGAGTTAGTAAGCCTTGACGTAGAGGAAGGAATCCGAAACGTTTCGTTAGATACTCGTTTAAAATATATATCGTGATAGTAATGGAAGCAAAGGGGAAGGTTGTGTTTGCAATCGATCGGAAACGTTTTTCCCATCTTTCGTTTATAAAGACGGTAACTATTACATGTCATAAAATAGTGTCGTTTCGAATAAGATCGTGAGAGAAAAAGAAAGAGAGAAACGAATTCAGGAATAAGAGTAGTAATGGTAATGGTAGTGGTGGTAGTAACAGAGAACATGTTCGATGCCAGTCGAGGAAAGCAACGGGAGTCGTCTCGTTGACGATGGTACACGATTTTAGTACTTGAGAACGTTTTCCAGCGCTTGGCAGGACATAATAGCGGGACGATACACGTTGACGTAGATTTACAGAAGATTTACTCGCCTGCGGTTTGTTCGGAATACGGCAGAGGGACGGTGAATATACCAAATTGGGAGCGATCGTACGTCTCATTAAGTATCGAGCTCGTTCGGCTGCTCTCAGGTAGGGACAATTACCGTCTGAGCGACAGCAGCTCCGAGATAATCAGGTAAGAGCGATCGAACTACAGAGAGAATGAGAATGAGAAAGAGAATGAGAAAGAGAGAAAGAGAAAGAAACGCGAACGTATATTTCACGAGGCTGTGGATTTCTTCGATCTCTTCGTCTCTCTATCCAATGTGTGCTCTTACGGGGCTCCTCCGGTGTCTTACGATCCACGACAACGTCAGGGGTGGAGATAACATCGGGCTAGCATGCAACAATGCAGGCGCGCATCTGCATACGACTCCGGCGATAACCGTTTCGTTCGTTTCAACTGAGTTTGCTTAGTGTTTTTACGCTGTGCCGGATAATGCGCGTTAGTTCTAACATTCCGGTATATTCGAACGAACGAACGAACGAATTCCCCCTGTCCAACGAGTCACGTTACAACACCGATCAAAAGAACTTGTTGGTTGGTTCGTTGGTTTTAAAGTATAAATAAATCTTATTGCAATGATGTTTCGATTATTTGTTTTTTATTATATTAGCAAGAGACTTATGGTTTAAAATATTTTTCAAGATACAATCGTGACGTATGTTTATTCATTTGACTTTACGTATGTATGTATGTATGATATGATATGTATGATATGTATGTATGAAATTATTTTATTTGATAAAGACACGAAACATCGTAAGGAAAAATATTCCAATTATGAATTTTAGTTATCGTTATATTTCTCAAGGTGGAATGCTTTTAGAAATGAAAGAAAATAACCAACCGGTAGAAGAATAAACGATGAACGTTTTAAAGAACGTAGAAGAGGAGAATTGCGAGGCCCGTTTCTTCGCGTTTCCTTCTCCTCTTCCCTTTAGTTGAGCGCAGTTATTGTAAACTTCTCGAGGAATAATTACACTTTCGAGGGAGCTTCGGGATCAAACGAGAGAGATCTTGCGATTCACGACAGTCAGGATGCAGATAAGATCGGGCTGCGCCCAACAATATGTCGAGTAAGCTTATACGGCTGTAAATGTTTGGTCCAACGGCAAACGAGCTCGGTGATACGTTTTAACCGAAGCCGCGAGCATCCGGCGAATAAGCGTACGCGAATAAGAGAAAAAGAGAAAAATAAAATCGAGGAAGAAGAAGAAGAAGAAGAAGAGGAGGAGAAGGAGGAGAAGAAGAAGATCGTCGTCCGCATTAGGCGTAAGAATTTATTTTAACCCTTTGCTTATCCCACTCATAACGTACGGGTGCAATTTTATCTAAAACAATAAAGCCTTGAATTTATACGTTTAACGACTTGCATATTCTCGCATGTGAATAACATACTTATACTACTTAACGTACATACATACAAACATACATACATACATACACATAAAAAGTAAAAGAAGAAGAAGAAGATACGTTTGTCGTTTTGTAAAACGACGTTAAATAAAGAAAGAAAAAATACAAAAAAAAAAAAAAAAAGGGAAGAAAAAAAACATTTCGATGTTTCTATGCGTCCCGCAACGAAACCGGAGATGAACAAGAAAGAAATTCGAAATAAAAGTCAAAAGTACTTCGTTCATATACATATAATATTATATACTAACGTAATTAAATGGATTTAATCGATTGAAATGATTGCATGCAAAATTGTCATTGTAATTTTTCTTTTAATATATCTATCTATTAAAAGAAGAGAGAATAGTATCGAAACGCCGGAAATCCGGTGGGATTGAACGACGAGCCTGAGATGCAACTTGTTAAAGGAAATGCTCGTGGTTACTTTTCTCTCTCTCTCTCTCTTTCTTTCTATTTCTCTATGGGGTGTCTTTCTCTCTTTATACAGGTAAGAATGGTTGTTGATCGTCCGTGTTGCATTGTTTCTCAGACGCAGTAGATCATTTGTGCGGCACGGTTCGTGCGGCCAAACCGCACGACCCACGCGGAAAGTAACAGAAAGAGAAAGAGAAAGATGGACTGATAGAAATAAAATAAGAAAGAGAGAGAAAGAAGAGTCGCGATACTCGTAGAGAACGCGAGAGCTGCAAATGTTTCACCGGCTGTTATAGATACTTACATAAGGAGAGAATGATGTATGGACCACGATGGGTAATATAATGTAGGCGGCTAACGAGAAAGGGCTCGGTAGAAGACTGTGCTCGCGCGCAAGCACAAGTACAAGCGGGCAAAAGCGAAGCGGGCGTCCGCGTGCGAGTGCCGTAAAAAAATAAAATAAAAAAAAAAAAGGTCAAGAAAGTAAGGGGAAAAGACAAAAGAAAAAAAAACGGGTGGATCCGTAAATTCGTAGCCATCAACTAAATCAGTGCGAGTAACGACGAGCCCCGTCCTAGCACAAAGCTCATCGATATCATCCTGGGTGCCGTATTTTGCCCGGAAGGCGCTTCTCTTACCTCTTGCGAAACCCCGTTCCTTTCTTCCTTTCTTCCTTCCTTCTTCGATATATTCTTTCTCTCTATTTTTTTATTTTTTTATTTTCTCCTCCCTTCAACAGGATTCGCAAGGCAAGGCTTATTCAAGACGAGAGATCGACACTCGCGAGGAATTTTCATGAATCGTTTGTATAATCTTCATGAAAATATTTTTCGAAATAATTTAATGACAATTATGTAACGATATTTTTAAGAGGGGAGCGGAGGATTTTTTTTATATTATTATTATTATTATTGTAAGAAGATTCTCTTAGATTTTGATCATTCTTTCTTACTTTTTTATACTGGATTTTATACTGAAAAAAATATTTCCTCAATAATTACTTTATATTTATATATAAATATGTATAATAGATTTGTCATAACCTTAACTCGTAGCTTATCTCTATCAACTAATCTTTAGCGGTACTCCGAACAAGAAATCTACTCCGACACGCAGAATTCCATAAATTCTTCGAAATTCTAACCTCGACCTCGCTAATCGAGATTAGAAAGCGCAGATAATTCGAAAATAAGTAACACTTCGAAAGGAGAACGCGTGAATAGAATTTAGGATTGAGTATAAGAATAGGAGACGAGAGAGAGCCTTTATTATATACGTTAAAATGTATTTAATGATGGAGGTGGTGGTGTTGGTGGTAATAGAAGACCAAAAGTCTTCGCAATTGATCTTTGAAAGGATTTCATGCGTATAGATATATGTATGAAGAAATAAAGCACAGAAGAAAAAGCCATATACTTAGACGTGATACGTGCCAAGTCTAAGCACGTGTTAGCAGTGTCGTCGTCAGACATTTTCGTTTTTATTGTTTAGACACTCTCTTTCTCTTTGTAAAATAATTCTTACGCGTTACGGGCTTTTGAGTATTCGTTTTACATAATGCTTCGAAATAATGCGAACGTGCACGTGTCGGTAGCATTATTTAAAATTAACCGTTGTGGTGGCTAAACAAAACGAGATGGACCAAAAGTTGAATTTATTCGATTCCTCTGAAAGAACTTGTATTTCTTTTTAGAAACTTATGTTGTCGTTGGCACGTTCTCTCTACCTATCTCTCTCACTCTTTTTCTTTAAGTGCGTGCGTGCGTGCTTGTGATAATTAAGGCTATTCTTTAAATTATATATGAATGGAACTTATATGTATGTATGCTTCGTTACGATTACCAATACAAAATGACTCGTAAGAGAAGGAATCTCTCTCTCTCTCTCTCTCTCTCTCTCTTATTCTCTCTTGCGAACGCACACAATTCTCCATGTTTTATGTTTCCACCTATGCATGCGTAACGAGCCACGTCGTCGTAACTCTCCGTTCAAATCGTCCACCTTCACCACCGCTTGGATAACCAGTTAACAATCACTCTCGTAATAATACTGGAGCGAAAACAGTGACACGTTCGATTTGAACTTTAACCATGGTCGCTTCTCGGCAACGTAAATTTTTCTATCAGAGAGAGAGAGAGAGAGAGAGAGAAAAAAAATAACATAAGTAGTACTGAAAAAGATATTCTTATTTTTTAATTGAAAAAAATCAATACAATACGAATATATTTGACAATGTGCTCTAAACATTTTTACTTTTACGCGTAATATTATTATTATTATATCGAATGAGAGAATAAAAAATGATTGGTGGGGGAAAAAAAAAAACATTAACATTAGCAAGAGAAAAATAAATAGGATGTGGTAGACAATTGATATTCGATTAATCTCGCTAAAATTTTCAAACGGTACTTGTCTTATCCTATCACGAAATCTACGAGGCAATTCAGCATCCTTTCTACGTCTAATTACTCATTCCGCCAGATAATGAGTTCCCGTACTACCTATCGACACTGGACGCGGAGAAGATGTACGAGCATTAGCAATTCTAAACGGTGCTAGCCAGTCTAGGGCCGTCTCAGAGATAAATAAAGAAAAAGAAGATGAAACGTCTTTTCGAAGTGAGCGTAAATAATAATAATTACACGTCGAAGAATAACAATCGCATATACCGTGAAGAATTGAGACTCCGTTAGGCGGACTAAGCGGCGGCGTAGGAACAGTAAAGTGTACGCAACACTATTTCAACTCATACACGTACCTATATAACGTCCTTTTCTTTCATTTTTTCCTAAAGGATGGACCACGCGCATCCATTCGCCCTTTTTTTTCGCAGCCCTTCTTCTTCTTCTTATTCTTCTTTTCGCGAGATAGTTCGCGGCCGCGGTATTCAACAAGATTAAATAAAGTTGAAAGTTTAATGGGTAACATCCGTTGTTCCGATAGATATCTTAATGCGACCGGATTTTCAAGTCCCTTGAGAGATAAGTAACCGCGCCAATGAAAGCCACTCGATAGTTTCTCTCTCTCTTTCTCTTTATCCTTTTTTTTTTTTTTATCTATGTATCTATATCTCTCTCTTTCTTCGTTTCTTTCTTCATTTCTTTCACGGTGGCGCGGCTATTTAAACGAGCATGCGCTTTTCGGAGTCAAAAAAACACAACTAGCATTATAAACGAAGGACAACCCTTTAATGATCGGCCATCCCATAACAATGTCGATCGGCGAAAAGATCATTAGGCCGAATTCCACGTCCTTAGTGATCTTCCTAAAAGATAAGTACTCAAGGGATACTAAATTCTTTCTATTACCTTCGGCATATTTCCGATTAACTCACAAATATAACCGCTATTATTCTACTCTCTAACATTCGCCGATTTAATTTAAAAGGAGTTTCTTTTCTCTTCTTTAACGATGCCGCCGTCATCGTCGTCGTATTTTATATAAAAGGTACATAAGTTCATTCGTTTGGTTTTTAAATACCTACTCTATGGGATCGGTAAAAGGACGATAAGAATTTCTTGAATATTCATAGGACTATATATCCGATGAGAAACGAATAAAATAGTTCAATATAATATACTCTACAAGAAAATAGATGATGACTAACTCTATACGTATGATACGTATTATACATACATACATAGATAACATGTATAGAATATAGTATGTTGTTTGAAGATGAAAACGCGTTCTTCCATAACGATCGTTAAAAGATATTATTCTTGAAGAGTAGTAAAGCGTAGGCGCGAACAGTATTAATTCAGAAGCCGAAGCGCGTTAATTGGAGCGAGTTGGTAGCAAGTATTGATTATTTTAGATTTATATCTTGAAGCAAAACTATTTTGTATCTTTTTTAAAAGCAAGATAGAAAAAAGGGAAATGAAGAAGAGTGAGAAAGAGAAATATATCTAGCGAATATGTTTCATGTAGACTTTAGGAAGGAAGGAAGGAAGTAAGGAAGAAGAAGAAGAAGAAGAAGAAGATGAGAACGAGATAGAAGAGAGTGAGATAGAGATTGTTTGATATAGACTCTACGAAGGAACTCACTCTCCCTAAGGGGTCTATAATTTTCCGTAGGCTATCTCGCGCGTGTGCGTGCACGCGCGTGCGAAATAGCAATCGTCGTAGCTCCAATTACGGTTCTCGAATCGAACTTTGTTGCTCTCGTCCGGTACGTCCGCTCTGTTATTCGTTCCAAGAGTCCAGAGAATCACCGGTTACGATTTTACCAAAGACTCATCGACACGCATACGTTGTCGATCGTTATTATTTCTCTTCTCGAAGTTTATCAACCTCCCCACCCCCCCCACACCCCTTTTTCTTATTTCTTTTCTGTAAATAATTTTTTTCTTATCTTAAATCCGCCCCCCCCCTTATCGCATAAAGAATTGATTGAGATACGTGATATTTTTTCGGGATTATATGATAATCGTTATATTTATTTTTGTTTCAAAATATTTTATTTATATCGATTTAAAAAATTAAACGATGCGAATATATCACGTTTTGTTTCTCAGCTTATTTAAATAATTGTTCAGTAAGTTAAATTAAATAATACTCTAATAAATGTGTCGCAGGGAAGTTTGACAGGGTAAAAATTTATAACGTTATATTTCAATCGTATTCATCGAGAGTTATTCAGCAACTCGATCATTAAAGTTCAAAGTTTTTTATTTATTATTACAAAGACATACATTCTTATATTTTTTTAAATAATAAAAATATACTTAGCATCTGAAACTCGTCATATTTAAATACGTAATCAAAACAATACTATTGTTTCATACAATGTATAAGATCGACATATAACGTTATAAATTCTTACCCTGTCCAACTACCCCTTGCAACACATTTATTAATAATTTAATTTTTTGTAGACCTGATAAACACAATTAATTAAATGAAATAACATTATTCTATTTGATTTATATTCGTACGTAACAAGTGGTGATAACAATAAGATATTATTTTTATAAAACTCTTGTAAGTGATTTTCTTGACATTTCAATAGTAATTAATGTCAACGGAACGTCGTATGGGGATTTGCTTTGATAGGGAAACAAAAAGAAAAAAAAAGAAAGAAACGTAAAATGTTTCTCGCACTAGTGATGGTCACAGGACGTACAACATAGTTGGCTAGCTTTCCATTCATGTAGGCTATCACTTGCAGAGTGGATAAGAGAAAGAGAGAGAGAGATAGTGAGAGAGAAAGAGAGATAGAAAAGGACACGGCACCGATACACGCTCGAACGACGTTATCTCGCGTGCAAGACGTGCATTTTACGGATGGATGGCGCCACTCTCATCCACATGCTGCAATCTCTGAAACTGGACGATCAAAGTTACGCGATGCGTGCCTATAACGAATGCCTCTCTTCCTCCTCATTCACTCATTCACCCTCCTTTACCATCCCTCTCGTCATCTCGATATTCTCTATCTACGACTACGAGTATTCGTTATTTACTTTACTTTACTTTTACTTCTTTTTTTTATTTCCACCCAACAGTCGTAGTTTTCGTTGTACAAATCGATTAACTCAAAGAGCTCGTAATTTCCGTTTCTCTCATTTTGCACTTCTTATTTGATATAATAAAAGATAAAAAGAAAAAGAAATAAATAAACATTTTCTAGCAGGTGCATCACGCGACACACGAGACATTTATTCTTATCGAATACATTTGTCATCGGAAAAATATATTCAATTGTAAAAAGAGAGTAGGAATGTTATTATACGATGATCTATTGTACGAAAGTTTTGATGAGTATACGCGTATACTTTAAAATAAATGATAAAAATGATAAGCTAGTACTTAACAGACTGACAAATGCTTACCCTATATGAAACGAGATCCAACGGTCGAATCTCGATTTCCTCGAGGGTCTACGATTAATCATTGTTATGAGGAAAATTAATAGCTAACTGCCCAGGGATGAGCGGTGAACCTGAACAAAGAAGAAGAATAAAGAGAATGATCGAAACTATACTGTCATCGTTCGAAATCTATCTAAACGTTAAACCATCAAACATTCAATTGCGTATCTTACCATTGAATCTTTCGAAAGAAGAATACAATTAATCCATTCGTTTATATATATTTGTTTACGATTAATATATATATTATATAATATAAGAAAAGGTTTGTTTACCACACGAGACAATGATTAATAAAACGATAAAAATTTAGAGGAATTTGAAAAGAGAAATAAAGATAGATAATTGTTGATCGAAATCGGTAACGATTGGTCTTGTCATCGGGAGGAGAAAAAAAGGGAGAAAAAGTATAAAAGAAAATAAAAGAAAAAATAAGAAAAGGAATAAGACTTAAAGGTGTAAGACGAGTTCGGTTGGTCGAATGACGCACGAAACTTGCGAGGAAAGGGAAGCGCGAAAAGTTGTTTAAGTTTAAGAGAGCGGTCAAGGAGTAAATATCTGGGTTGCCGGAGGAACAGAAGAAAAGAAAATAAAGAAAAAGGGATAGAAAGAGCTAGAGAGAGAGAGAGAGAGAAAGAAAGAAAGGAAGAAAGAGAAGTATATCGTGTAGACGGGAGCGTAGGTACGTACCACACCACAACCACCACCACCACCGGCAGGTGAGTTATATCGGTTAAAGGACGATGGGCAAGCAAAAGGAGAGAGGCCCTTCTCGAAAGGGCCTGCGGGAGGAACGACTTATCCCGCTTTATTCCAGTTTAAACGGTCCGTCAAAGTCACCATTACCATTTCGCTTCGCGCGAACCATTTATTTGCGCGGTACCTGGACGCGCTGCTTATTTATAGCCGTCAATTAATTATCGCTGAATAATGAGCGCGCATCCGCGGAATACATTAAGCCGAATCCCCATTCTTAGCGTCGTTTACTCGTCGGGGGCGGCCGGTTCTCTTCTTTCTCTTCATCTCGATTCTCTCTCTCTCTCCTTTCCTTTCTTTCTTCTTTTATTTCTTTCTTTCTTTCTTTCTTTCTTCTTCTTAAACGAAGGCCACCTTCGATTCGAACGAGCTTTTCTGTCCATGGCTCATTGTTCGTGTCCCTGAACGACGTCGACAACCGCGTTCGTCGATGTACACTCCCTGTTAAGCTGAAATAGGATCCGGTTCAGGTGTTGTGTCCGCGCGCTCGACGCGAGAGAAGAAGAAAAAGGATGAAGAACGAAGAGATAGAGAGAGAGAGAGAGAGAGAGAGAGAGAGAGAGAGAGGGAAGAGGTAGATGCACACCATAAAGAGGAGAAAGGAAAGAGAAAAGAGGAGAAGAATTTCTCGAGAGGTAAATTCATTTGCGCGCTGCCGGAACTGATTTATATGGCCGGCGCGTCGAGACACTTGTTTCACCCTCCACGATTCCAGATTCTTCACGGTGTACGCGTCCATCTTTCGGGGAAGAGGAGGACGAAGAAGAACGGGGGATGAGGAGTAGGAAAGATCTTTACGATCGAACGAGCCGGATCGATAAATTGTTCCAACGTGTTTGTTATCTCGCGATCGTACTTCTCGGTTTTTTTTCTCTCTCTCTCTCTCTCTCTCTCCACCCCACACCACCCCGGTACAAGAATAAAATTAATTCTATGTTGTAGAAAAAAAAAAAAGAGAGGAAAGAAATGAAATAAACAATTTAAAATGAAAAATTCTATAGAATTTTTGTTATTTAATCGTATATCAATGCTATTTTCTCATAGAAAATTATTCTACAAAATTATTACCTCGGATATATTGTATCCGGAAGTTATTTGCCAAATTTATGCGAGAGAAAAAAAGATGCATAGAAAATGTTATATTATTTTCTTACGATGTACCGAGCAACGCTTTCGAATAAAATAGTCAGGAGTCAGTCGTCCCTAGCGGTTCCCAGGGACTCGGTGATACCACACGGTGGTGAATACTCTTGCTGCGAAAACGTTACTCATCGATTCCGCACGGTGCGTCTCCTCTCCCGGTGAGAGTATACTATGAGTAGAAGGAAGAGGAGGAGGAGGAGGAGGAGGAGGAGAAGGTAAAGAAGAGAAAGAAACGAAATTGCGTGGCTAGGTGAAGTGAGGATAGAGGAAAGAAAAAGAAGAAGAAGAAGAAGAAGAAGAAGTAAAGAAGAAGAAGAGTGTACATTTAATACGCATACGTGGTTACGGCCAAATGATAATAAACGGGGGATAAATACCTAACGAAGGACGCAATGGTTGCATGGCGATCGCCCATTCATATGAAGCAGGTATAGGAGAGGAGCTGGAAAAAAGAGAGAGAGAGAGAAAGAGAAAGAAAGAAAGAAAGAGAGAAAGATAGAAAGAGAGGGGTTGCGCTTGCTCTGGCAAACGGCGCGTTCACCAGGGACAATAAATGACATTGGGCTGTGCTTCTCGCGACCAAACGACGAGCCACGACCGCCGGTTTCTGCCCGGTTTTCTCCTCCTCCTCCTCCTCCTCCTCCTCCTTCTCCTCCTTCTCCTCTTCCTCATTCTCCTCCTACTCCAACATCTCATCCTCTTACTCGTTCTCTCTTCTCTGCCGCGCCACTACCATCTCCTCATCCTCCTCTCCACCTCTTCTTCTTTCTTCGTACGAGCGTAGGCAGGTTGGCATACGAGCCGCGCGGTCAACTCGCCAGCTCCTCTCTCTGCTCTAATGAGCTTGCTATTATTTGCTTTATTGAATGCAATTAGAGCTTACTCCGTGTCCCTGGCTCCCACCTCCTCATCCTCCTCCTCCACCCTTCGTCCCTTCTCCTTCTTTCTCTGTTCCTTCTCGTCCTCCTCCTCCTCCTCCTCCACCTCTGTGCTCCACTCTTCCTACCACCTTGCGACCCATCTTTTCCCTCTCTTTCCTCACACGAACCTATCTACGTTCGCAGCAGATCCTCTTCTCATACATATACATATACGCACACACGGTCTCATTCGCAAAATACTCTCTCTCTCTTTCTCTCTCTTCTTGACGTTTTCCACGAAAGTGTGAGAGAAACAGCTCTATCTATTATATATCTTCTTACACATATATATGTAAGTATACTCGGAGATGTGTTTATTGTGTGTACGAAAGTAGGCACCTACGTTCATACTACGCGTTTCTACTGCGTAGCGACTATCGTCCAGAGTGGACGACGGGCATAGCAATCAAGCAACGGACGGACATGCATCCGCACACTACTGTGTAATTTCTAGAACAAAAACCTTAGCCGTAATTGTGTTCATTATCTTCGAAGAGAGAGAGAGAGAGAGACAGCCCCCCCCCCTTTCTATAGAAACAAAGCGACCCGGCATCAAGGGATTGGGATGAACGGAGATAGAGAATGAAAGAAATGGCGTTGAATCTAACAGCTTCCGGCGCATCTTCCATACTCACGACGATTTACTTTATTTTCGATCTTTTCGATCGTTTTCTTAGAATGTTCTATAAATTTCCCGCGCGCGAATATAATGAAGTCCCATCATGAAGAAGTGTTTCATTATAATTTTAGTGAGCTTAACATTGCGTGTCTTTTCTTTCTTACCGTGAGGGGGAAAAAAAGAAAAACAAAGTAAAATGGAAAAATAAAAAAAAAAAAAGAAAAGAAAAAATAAAGATTAAGACACGGGGCGCACTCACCAGAGATTGGCACCAGCGCGAATTTAAATTATTCCTTTCGTGTATTCGCAAAAACATTCTCGGGCAAAATGTTTCACCGCACGTACGGGCAAGTTCATTTAATTTTTGACACTTGCGGAACGCGCGCGACCGAAGAAAATATAATATTATAAGATAAATCGTGTTCGAAAATAAAAACAACACCGAGTGGGGGGATATAAAAAAAAAAACGTCCGACATTGTTTCAAAGCAATTTACCATGATATCATCCTAATCGAATTTTAATGGCACGAAGATCGAATAAAGGAAAAGAAGGAAAAAAAAAATAAAAGTACAAAAATTCAAAGCGATTAAACTCGAAAAGAAAGATTACTTGAAAACTCTCTCGGGTAGAAAATATTCAACAAATATGATACTCCCTCTCCACACACACACACCCCCTTCCCCCATCCATCCATCCATCCATCCATCCATCTAACCAACATCTTGGAAGATTTTCCTTATCCCCGCAAATGTTGATTTCACTTGCGATCACGTTATAAGAGCGTAAGAAATCTTCCCGAGATTTCCGTCGAAGGAACGCGAGAGACCGACGTCTAATGTAAGTGCTTTAGCGAGTAGTCCTTACGCACGGCATGCGTTGCACGCACGTCTTCGAGTAACATGTGTGCGTGTAGTACGAACCGATGTATGTTCGCATACAATACACACGTAGAAAGGTATCGGCGACGTGTAGAAGATGAAGAAGAAGAAGAAGAAGAAGAAGAAGAAGAAGGAGCTGAGAGGGGGGTGGGGTGGTATAAGTTGAGAGGAAAGAAAAGGTATAGAAAGAGAAAGAGAAGGACAAGAAGAAGAAGGAGAAGAAGAAGAAGAGAAGGAAGGCGGTGGTGTAATCTACGTACCGAGTAAGTAGAAAGAGAAAGAAATAAAGAAAGAAATAAAGAAAGAAAGAGAAAGAGAAAGATGGAGGATGGGTGCTGGATACACTGGCCGCATATAGGTATAATGACTGGCACTTCTATGCATTATCATACCGCTGGTGGCTTGGCCGGTGCCGGTGCTGGTGCCGGTGCCGGTGCCGGTCCGGTCGAAGCGCGCTGCGGTGCTGCGCCTGGGATCAGAACCGTGGTCGGGGAGATGAATAATTTCAGGACGGGCACGCAATTACGTGCGCGTACGTCTCGCGTACCAAGTAGCCGCTCGTCGACATACACACATTCATACACACACACACACACACACATAGACATACGCTTATACATTAACATGGTTTCAAACACGCACACCAATGAACGAAAAGAAGACACGGCGCGCACGGTGGAGAAGAGCAACACGAGCCAACGACGTGCCTCTACCAACCTCCCTGGCCAACCCCCTTACCACCCCCTCCGCCCCTTTCCCAACCCCATCCTACTTCGTCGCTCCATAATCTTGGTATCATTTATATTTCACTGCGGGCAATTATTTCGGAGCCCGGTCGTGCCCATCGGGTGTCCGATAAGTTCGGACTCGAATCTTTGCCCCGGAGTCTTGTGTATGTGTGTATGTGATAAAGAGAAAGAGAGATCGGGAAAAAGTAAGAGAGATAGTCCCCGTTATAAGACATCGGATATCGATATTCGTGCCTCGAGCGAGCGAGATTAACGGCGAGACTTAAAAATTACGTTAGCACGTTACAAATCGATCCTTTTTCTTTTCTTTTTTTCCTTTTTTTTTGTTATTTTTTTCCTCAAGGACCTTGTTCTATATTTATCGGGAGATAAGTTAGATCGTTAATGTGCGATATCGTAAGATATACCGTAAGATTTTGGTATCTTAAGTCGATTGCAAACTTCTTAAGAGGAAACAGAATGGGAGTGGTTGGGTGGGGTGGAGGAAAGGGAAGGGGATTACGGGATCCGAAATGTGTTATCCAGTTTTTAAAAGTTACACGAGGAAGTATCACGGGGCGAGGATAATTACTCGAAGGGAAGGAATATATTTTGCGATGGAATCTTCGAATTAAAAATGATCCCAATTTGATCGTAACGTGGAAACATGGGAGCGATTTTTAATATCGAACGAAGGTTTTCAAAATCGACCACTACTTCTTCCTCTTCTCCTTCTCCTCCTCCTCCTCCTCCTCCTCCTCCTCCTCCTTCTTCTTCTTCTTCTTCTTCTTCTTCGAATACCATTACTCGTTAAGTCCTTAGCTCGCTTCGACGTTCTTGAAATATGATTCGCGTGTATGCGTGTTCCGCGATATATAAACGAACTCATCCGATAATTAGAATTCCAGGCGGTCCGAGCGAATTGCTCGATAATCTCGCGAAATCGTATCTACCGACGCGGATATCTCCAAAAGATCTCGATATTAATTATTACACGGTAATGACTCGACCGTTTGCATGGTATACCCAACGAATCATTCCTGATATCACATATCGTCCTTTCGTCGTAATCGTCCTGAGTTATCCTCTGCGATTTTAAATAGACGCGCGCGAACGTTTATACAGGAACCCACACATAGAGAAAGAAAGGAAGAGAAAGAGAGATAGATAGATAGATAGATAGAAAGAGAGAGAGAGTGAGAGAGATAAATACACGTAGTTTTGTGATAGTCAAAGCCTGTTAATTTCCGGTAGTAAAGTTATATCCGGGCGCTGAAGTCCGATGCAATTAAACGTTAGATACTGGCAAGGTTGGAAGGATGAGAGTCAAAGCACGGTAGTAGCATCCACTCGGCTAAAACGAAGAGGACACTTTGAATTTTAACAGGACGGAAGGGAGGGGAGGGGGATTATAGAAGAGGATAGTCACAAGGATTGGAGATCGAGAGGGATGGATGGGGTTGTCGAGTCTTGCATGGGGATAAAATGGCGAGTAGAGAAGATAGCAGGTGAAAGGAGGAGGAGGAGGAGGAGAAGAAGAAGAAGAAGAAGAAGAAGGAAGTGGAGGTAAAGGTTGAGGAGGAAAAAGGAGGAGGAAAAAGGGCGGAGGTACTTGTAGGGCTTCTCGCTTTAATAATTCTATATCGCGGTTCCTACATTCGAGCGTCTCGAGGATTTTCTTCATTAGAAGTTTCAAAGTGGCAGCAACTCGGCGAGGCAATACAACCCCACCCCCAACCCCACCGGTGGTGGTGGTGATGGTGATGGTGGTGGTGGTGGTGGTTTTACCGGAAAGCCGTAGTCGTAAGACTTTTGCACACCGTCGACTTTACCCCTTCTATCGGCTTCGTTTTCGAGCGGTTGCGCATCAATTTCACTTTACGCGCTTTTACGGCATGCACGACTTACCGAAAATACAAGTCTCGCTTTCTCTCTCTCTCTCTCCCTCTCTCTTTCTTTCCTAACGAATCGTCCCACCAATCGTCAACTTTGAAAGCTCTTATCTTCCAAACGTAGCGAATATTCCGAGCGACTAAACGACTATTCGCGTACACATCTTACTTTTTATTACGAATTCGGAAACTTCATTTAATATCTACGTTAATGTATATCTAATACGAATTAACATATAATTATATATAAAAGTAATAGGATAAATTTATATAATATAAGGAACGTACAGATACACAGTTTTCACTCACCGATTTAGTGCGTTCTTTCACGTTAAATAGTATACGTAATTCCAACGAAAAAGAAAATTAATCAATTACGATAGTATATACACACACACACACACATAGACATACACACACACTTATTTAAAACAAAATGTCTATCTCTTGCTAACCGTTGTCCCTAACTGGCTGGCCGAACAATGTCGATGGATTGTTACACGGACGGGCCCGTCTATCTGTCTCTTTCTAATCTTCGGTTCCTTTCTCTCTCGTAATCTCTCTCTCTCTCTCCATCTCTCTCTTTCTCTCTTTCTCTCTCATTCCTCCATAGCTCGGACACGGTGTTGATCGTTACGTTGGTATCGGGTGCTCGAGGTCTAGAGGATACGTATATAATATGCATTATAATAATGTGGGCCACAATGGATTCGCGTCATATCCTGGCTCTGTCCCCAGCTCGGTCATCAATTAGATCAACGCACCCTCGGCATAGCCACGGATACATATCACACCCACCCACCCACTCGACACTCTTTTTTTTTTCTTCTCTCTCTTTTTTTTTCTCTCTTTCTCTCTCGTTCTTCTTTTCCTACACGCAATTCGTTCGTGCTTTATCGTTCCATCGTACTTTTTTTATTTCGATGCTTCGTTCTCTTGGAACATTTGCCCTTTCTCTCTCTCTCTCTTTCTCATTCTATCCTTTTCTCGTTCAAGTAGCGTGCAATAGAGCTATTATGGGCGGACAAGCGAGAAACTCAATTTAAATTACGACTTCTTGCTGTTGTTGCGACCGTTATTATAACGTTAACATTTTACGGTGATTTCTTAGCACAATTCCACCACCGAACTATTAAAATCTGTTCGAACGATTAAGACAAAAGAATATTTTGTATGAGTCTTATATCGTGTATTAAATGTTCGTTGAAATATTATTTAACGAAGATTAGAATTAAAGTTTTGCACGCGAGAAGTTACTTTCGGTTACCAAATCGGCTTAACACGATAATTCGTGCGGTAACGGATGTTTATTTAGGTTTTATTTGGACAATGACGCTTCGTGAATGACTTTAACAAATACATACGTGCAAAACAACTGTCAATCTTTAACCTTAAAATTTGCACGCGATAGTCGTGGAAACAGAAATAATAATTTACAAAGTTACGGTGCCATATATAAGCATTGATTACGTTGAAGGAATTAGTTTAAGTGAAGATGCGTTCGATTTTTCGTCGATGAAATGACCAATCATTTCCGTCACATTTATATACATGGAAAAATATAAAAGAAAAGCAGTTTTCCTCAGTATAAGAAAAGGGCTGAAAAGTTATAAGTCTAGCATATGGAGGGTTGTAATAGAATGAGAAGCTATATGTTATGCTAACAGGTGATAAGAAGGATTGCAAGGTTTACATTCAACGAATAAAGACTAGCCAAAGACACCAAACCCAAATATTACAATGATACTTGCCCTGAAAAACCGAGGATTCATTCATCTTAAAAATTGATTTATAAAATACCACACACAAAACAATAATACAAAGCTTAATATTTAACAAATGTCCCTTTTTCTGAAGAATAAATATATATATAAAATGTTTAAATGTACAAAGAATTTTAAACGTTAAACTGTATGTTAAATCATTTCAAGATAGCTCTACAGAATTCACCAAATATAATGTAAAATCATCTCGAGTTTTTCGTTTGTCCAAAACTAAAAAGATGTCGAGTACAAAAAGGGTTAATGTAAAATAAAAGAAAACAATTATTCTTTCTAATCGATCGTTGGGTAACAACACGGTTGTTTAAAGAAACAGATAAAGAAGCAAAACGTAAGAAGAAGAGTTTTATAGATACATCGCAAACTTTAACGAAACGATTCTAACGTATCCGGCATCCGTACGGACGGACGGATGGACGCTCGCATGTAATTCGATTCGCTTGCGTTCCATCGCCGTTCTTCCATGGCATCACAATGGCTCACCAACTTCTGTTTCTAAGAAGATAAAGTATCTGGACGAAGCTGCCTATTCGAGAGTGATCGACTGGCCTTTCTCCTTTTCTCTCTCTCTCTCGTTTTCTCTGAATAGAACCGGTAAAACGATGCTAATGAAGAAGAATCCTTGAATAGGCATCGTATCCCTTTTGTAATCTCGCAATCTGAATACAATAAAACGATTTTTGATGTTCGGTGTATCGAACGATCAATCTACAATTAGAAGGAAAGGATTTTATATACGACCAGTCTTATGAGTAAGTGTATAACTATGAATTTGTCTAATTTTTTGATATGTTTTAGCTTTTAATAATTTGAATAAATATCTCACTGGAGAGAGATATAATTTGATTTTATGAGTCTGGTTATTGCATTATAAAACCTGGAATGTCCAGATTTTAAAACTTCCGATTACTCTGATTAATTTCGGTTCGTAAACTCGAAGATTTTATATTTAATAACCTAATATAAATATATTGTGTCTGTTCAATTAGATATATGTGTTTACAATTCGATTGAATGTATAGTTGATAGTGAATGATTGAAAAACTTGCCTTCCATACGTAAGTATCTAAAGAATATTTTTAAGTAATAATAACAACAGTATATATATATGTGAAATATTTGAAGAGAATTAAACGAAAGAAAACAAACGATAAAAGTTAAGGGGAGGGGGGTACAAGGAATATGCTTAGAAGATGCAAGTGAGTAAGAAAATGAGATAGAGAGAGAGAGAGAGAGAGAAATGAAGATGAAGTAAAGGAAGAAGAATAAGAATAAGAAGAAGAAGGGAGAGAAGGGGGAGAGAAGGGGGGAGAGAAGGGGGGAGAGAAGGGGGGAGAGAAGGGGGGAGAAGAAGAGAAAGAAGAAAGAAGCGAGGAGATTGACCCTCTGGCCCGTTCGTCGCACGCAGGTAACACGCACGCGACCGGTTTGTTTCACCCCGATGCGATGCTAAACGAAGTTTTACCTCGAGGCAACTTGGATAATTCCCTTCGTTGCCGCATCGTTGCCTTTTCTTCTTTTCGCGTTTAGGGGAATGGCAACTACTCGCTTTGTACCGTTGTCTTCGTCAGGTAGGACAAGATCGAACGCGATACGGACTTTTACGACGTCATGAAATATACATCGAAACGTTTCCTTCTCTTCTTCTTGCTATATTCCTTTAAGTACCGATTCACTGACATCCGAGAAACAATAAGACTTTTCAAAGACTATAATCATCAACTAACGTTTCGTTAATCCCTTTTGTAATACGATAAGATATTTTTCGATATCAAATTTCGATATGGATAATCTTTTAAGAGTAATTTTTCTTTGTACACAAGTTATGAAAGATACGAGACAACGGGTTTTTTTTTTTTTATAGTAATTCGACGATTAATTTCCATAGGAAAAGGGGTACATTGTTTGTCACGCAATTCTCCACCATATTAACATCACAATAGACGACGCCCGCGCAACACGACTGCCTACGACAGTGTTTTCGATCTACTAATTGAACCATAACCTTATCCTATAAATTATTCATACCTATTAGACGTCTATCATTGTTCCGAGATACTAATCGATCTTGAAGAAAACGAATTGGAACGTAAGAATGAGTTACGGTTGTTGACCGGCTTTTTTTTCTTCTTCCGTTTCAATTAATTCAACCGTTTGCTTCAAAGATTTGTTTTTCTTTCGTTCGTTAGTTCGTTCGATATTTTTCCTCTTCGTAATATCGTACCTAAACGCGTAAGTAATAACACTAATGTTACCACGCTTCACTTTTTTCTTTTTCTTTTTCTTTTTTTATTTTTCAACCCGAGTTTAGCTTGGAATAATGCACGAACTAAAAGCATCTGACGAACAATGAACGACAATACCTAACAGTTTCTTTTTAGTCAGGGATGAGGATGAGTTGTGTTTGTGTGTCACCCCGCAACGAGGAAACCCTAAGTGGTATCTAAAAATGTTCTTTATTCGACGGGTACAATGAGTGCACAATGCGGCTAGGCATAATGCCTTCAGCCGGTACAATCCGAAAGCTCGGGCCAGCGAGCATTTAGGTTAGCGACTCATCGTGAATCGGAAAAACTCCCTGGAGGTCTCTACGTGGGAACGAAACACGCTCTGAATTCTAACTTGATATTCCGCCGGGACTTCGATACCCCTATTTTGGATCGCAGAGAGATAAAACGCATTCGGTTGCTTCTTACTTTGACAGAGAAAGTGAGAAAAACTACTTTATTTTGTTTCGCACTTGTTCCATTTTCTTTTTATAAAATAAAATACATATATATTCATTGTTTTGAAAAAATCAATCCTACTTTACATATTATCCGTAGTTAAAATAATAACAATTAGAAATAATTGAAATACTATTTATGCAATACCGTTATCATGTACCTATCATTAGTATCAGGAATCCTTTGATATCGAGAACATAACGTGTACTCTTGAAAGCCGATTGAGAACAAATCCGCAGTATCTAATTCAGTATGGACGTGACCGATCCTTGAAAGGCGTAGTCAGCAGCTACTGGTCAGACGGTTCCTGGTTGCTAGCATTGAATGGAACACGATCTTGAATGAACTATAAGGGACCAGCTGCTGTCGTGGGATGACAGTGCACTGCCTTAGAACATTCACGGCAATTCGTATTCTAACGATTAATTTCCCAATGACTATGCCGATAAGAGATAATATTTATTATATCGAATATAATCAAAAATGTTCGAATACTTTCTAAATAATAGAAAGTTTATTATTCGATCTGTTAACGATATTACGATAATAGTTGTTCTACTTTATTGGAATGCTTTCGAAAAAAGGAAAATATTTTCGCACGATAGTGCAACCGGAAATGAGAATAAACGAAAACTCGACAGCTTTAACCAGCGTAACGTTATCTCTGTCACCATCGACTGACTCTCCCTCGGCACACAGGTCTAACCTACGGACATTACTAATTTGTCATCGCTCTGGTCGAGATGGAGACGGTACTCTCAGATCTTATGAAACATTGCCTGATCTACGAGAACCATTTATCAATGTATTTTGACGTGACGTGAAATACACGACTGACTGGTGATGGTGGTGATGGTCTTCTATCCAATCTGAAATTACTTCTATTTTATATTTATTTATTTCTTTTTGTTTATAAGAATATATTTCAAGCACCCAAGATAACAATATTCAACTCGTCTAAATACAATGGTAGGTTTATTTTTTAAATAAGACCAAAATTTCAATGAAATTTAACTTTCGAAATTCGCCTTAGTTTATTTATTTTGTTGTTGTTGTTTCTAAATAAATGAATGTAAGAAAAAGCATATAATAAAATCATTGACATTGGGGGCTGGAAATTGTTAAGCCAGTCGGGCGTGTCAACGCTGACCAGCGCAACGGCACACCTTTAGTCGGTGCCGAAGTCGGTGGCGCGCACCTGCGGCACCTGCAATGCACCGTGCTCGTGTTAAACCGTCTACCCACCCTCCCACGCTTTTGGACCGATCTCTCAAACCAGTCCCCTTACTTAGTTCACGAAACCACTATTACTATTACTACTACTACTACTAGAATTATTTTAAACTAGCAGCCGACACAGTTATGATTATCTATTTATTCATTTTCAATCATTCACGCCGATTATTTCCATTCGTCAAACGTCGAATAAAAGACGAGAAAAAAAAAATAAGAAAACCAAAATATCCCAGATCAAAGTGATTAACCAATCCATAAAAGATTTATTACGATTAAAATTGAATCATGTTTCACGATTGATATATCTACTAACCTCATTTCCCATAGTGTCTTACGTAATACCCGAATATATTATATGAACAATATGGTTCAAATAATATCTTGCTAGTTGAATGAGAAAGACTTTCGAAGACGATCAATGCGTTCAAAGTAGACGAAGCACGAGGAACGTAAGACGGATAGTCGATAACTACGATAGACTGAAGCTCAAAAGGTAGTAAGAGAGAGACAGACAGACAGAGAACATGAAGAGAAGAGAAGAGAAGAGAAGAGAAGAGAGGAGAAGAGAGGAGAGTAGAGGAGACTGAGGAGTTAGAGGTAAGAGAGGGAGCAAACAGGTTCGTAAGGGGGTACGATCGAAGTACGTCGGACAGCAAGGAGGCGCCGGTACTGCGCGCCACACCCCAATGCAGCAACTCCATTGATTATTGTTGCTGGTGCACTTCCAGTACCGCGGCGCACCGACCGAGCGACAACTATACCTATACTACT
Source organism: Polistes canadensis (assembly GCF_001313835.1). Lineage (NCBI taxonomy): Eukaryota > Metazoa > Arthropoda > Insecta > Hymenoptera > Vespidae > Polistes > Polistes canadensis. The sequence goes on from NW_014569647.1 coordinate 38,857, forward strand.
CTACGAAGCTACCAGGGAGAGGACTTTGTGCGGTCGCCCGCATCGTCTTCGAAGAACGCACGCGCCACTCGAGTTCCTCTTTGCCAATCTTATCGTCAGATCTTCCAAATACTAATATTTTCATTTGAAAACGTAATTTTTCACAATTCACAAATTTTTCTATTATTTCCTCCCTCCTCTCCACCCCCCCCCTCTTGTTCTTTTTCTTAATGTTATATACTTTATCCACGATTACTTTAATATCAAACTATTTTTAGATTAACGAGCAACGTGGGCACGGTTTAGTGGATGGGTGGTGGTGTGATCATCCATCTGAAATATTAAAATAAAAATCGTGTTCTATTGATTCTAAAGAAGAAATTTAATATATGACGCGATCTATTTGATAATATTGAATAAGTGTTGGAAGGTGTTAGTAAAGAAGTGATTCGAATCTATAAATGGGAAGAGTTTAAAGACAATTATTAATTGAATACGGAGGTAGAAAGAATGAATGATAATATAATTAAGAATAATAGAAAACTGTATTTATCTCGAACGGGATAAACGTTTATCTCGACTTACCTATCGATTCTTTTCTCTTTTGTGTTTTTGCATCAAACGTTTCCTGATGGTGGATTATTAACGGGTATGAGCCCGTTTGTATATACGTATGTTCTGTTGGGAGGGCAGGAAAACGATACGTGCTACATACGATTGGAGATACTCGAGCTAGGGAAATTGGCAGTTCTGATAAATATGCAATGCGAGCATTATGAATACGCATATGTATATATATTTATATATATGAAATGAAAGAGAAAAGAATGATAGATAGAGAAAGAAGAATGAAATAGATAAAGAAAGAGATAGAAGAGTGAGACCGAAAGTAACTATAGAGTTGCAGCCGTCGTACTGCACCGCTTGCCATGGGATTAATGTCGGTAATTAGAAAGCGAATCACTCGGTCGTTTGCACGCGTCATCGAGTACGCGACGTTTCACTTTGGTTGGCAAGTTGGCCGCCACCGAGCAATTTTTGCATAAAACGAATATGTCCACCGAATGCCTTTCCTTTCTACACAATCTTATTTCACTTTATTATTAATAATCATTGCCAATGTGGAGTATTAATATTTCTTTTCTTTTTTTTTTTTGTTTTTTTTTTAAATAAGATTCTGTCGTCTAGATTTTGTTTACAATGTTTTTATCGAATCTATTTACAGCAAAGTATGTTACATAAGAAGATTAAGAATCAAATATAAAATATCAAGAAAAATGATCAAAGATATACCAAGTGGTTTTTACATATAGATTATTTACGCAACTATCCAACTAACTTTTTCCTGCCAGTGATAATACTTCGTAAAAATGACACATTTCGATGCTATCATTTAGATCGAGAATCACATTTTTCTCTTTTTTTTCTTCTCCTTCTTCTTCTTTACATTTTACTTACCAACGTGTTTGGTTCGTTCTTTTTTTTTTTTTTTTCAAGTAGCCACCTGTTTTTCCATCAGATTTCGTACATAACGCATTATCGCAAAAGGAGCCCCGTGTCAAAACGAGGTGTCATGCGTTGACTATTCTAAAACGTGTCGTCGACGTTAGATAAAACCGAAACGAGTACTGTGTTTACCAAGCGTAAAAACGAAAGCAATATTATTTTCGTATACATGCTATTTCTGCTATTCGTGTTACTGGTATTATCTGACAAAAAAAAAAAAAAGAAAGATATATAGATAGAATAGTAATAAAATTGTATATCGCGATACATTTTCGAGAGAGGTTTGTTTATCAAAATGAAATCGTTGAAAAGAAAGTCGATTTCCTCGAGAGAGCTGAATTTTCATTAATCGATCGATCAAATGATGCTTGTTTATATAGATTAACGCCCACCGATAAGAAAAGCAAAAATGAAAAAAAAAAAGAAAGAGAAAAAAAAATTATCGATCAATTTACTTTTTCCCGTTATCGCCAATAACGCGGCGTTAAACTTTCACTAATAAAATTTACGAGATGTGGTCGTATAAAGTAAATGTTAATTAAACGATTAGGAGACATTATCTTTTCCTAACAGATGAATTGTTCTCTTACAGATAATTATCTTATACGTAAGTTCAAATGAGTTAGCTGACAAAATAAAAGGAAAAAAAAAATGAACAAGTCATTTAGTTTAATTAAGTTTTAAACGAAAGTTTTTAACGATCGTTAGTTTGTCACTCGTATCTAACGTAAGTTTTCTCGCTTTTAGATTTCGTATATTATCATAGTTGTGTTACGTTTGTTAAAAATTCACCAACGACCAACGACCCAACTACTACTACTACTATTACTACTACTACTACTACTACTACTACTTTTTTCACCAATTCTCCAAGATTTATCGAGTAAACGTCAAACGTTACGAGAAAAGTTCGCGCTAAAGTAAAGAGAATCTCTTCTTTGGTTGGTTCTGTTCTCAAAGAGGAATAAGAAGGAGACGAGTAAGGAAGATGAAAGAAGCGAAAGGATCGCTAAGGGAGGATGAATGTCGATTGTTCGCCGGAGAAGGCGCCGCTCGGAGTTCCGTGAATTCCAGAATCGTCACTTGAGTCTTTGTAATGCCAGAAAGGAAGAAAGAGGAAGAAATAGAGAGAGAGAGAGAGAGAGGGAAAGAGAAAGAAAGAAGAACTGCAATTACGGTCAGCTCGCGATATTATCAGGTGGTGGCGTGCACGTACGCATTCTGTGCATCTCTTCTTCTTTTATTTTTCAAAAAAAGAAAAAAAGAAAAGTAAAGATACAGAGGACTCTCTCTCTCTCTCTCTCTCTCTCTCTCTCTCTCTCTTTGTCTTTCCCTGGCATAGTCGAACGTACACATCCGCCTAAGGATCTGTCATTACGTTTGAGAGATGCTGGTAAGCTGCGAGACGTTGTGCGAGGATATATATATATATATATATATATACGTAGAGAGTAAGTAATAAGAAAAAAAAAAAATAAAACGAAAACAGAGGTAGAAAGAAACGGGAGAAAATGGGGAGTGTATCACTTTAAGAAAAGGGAGGAGAATATAGAAGAACGCGTAGAGACGAAGCGAACGGAAGAGGGAAAGTAAAGAATAAGAATAAGAAGAAGTAGTAGTAGTAGAAGAAGAAGAAGAAGGAGGAGGAGGAGTAGGAGGAGAAGGAGGAGGAGGAGAAAAAAAAGGGGAGAAATGGAAAGGGCAAGAAGGCCAAGTCGAAGGAGGCCCCCTGAAAATTACAAGCTATACGTTGTTCCAAACCGACCATCTAAGATAATACCTGCTCACCCTCCAGCCATAATGAATATGTAAGACAGATTGTAGGCTAAGAGGGAGCCTCCGTGGCTACCGCAGCGCGATACGGTTGTCCATACGCGAGATTATATTCCGGGACCGATTACGCACGGCCGGCCGATAATTTATTATTTGCCGCGAGTAAAAATGGTCGGGGAAAACGAGACTTCTTTCTCTTTCTCTCATTCTCTTTCTCTATATCTATCTCTTTCACTTTGTATATCGGATAAGGTATATATATATATATATATATATGTATATATATATGTAAGAGAAAGAGAATCACGGTAGCTTGGGTATGCCGTTTGCGATTAGATAATTCCGAATCGAAAGCTACGTTAGTTCCCTGGTATACAAAGTTGTTGCTCCTGTGCTTGCTTGCTTATATACTCTCCTCGAATAATTCGACCGGCTTGGTTTCTCGATGTTCTCGAGAGACTCTCTTCTCATCGAGAGATCGATGAATGAAACTCTCGCATGCACGAGCGCGAGGACTTGTCCGGTAGCGCGCGAGGAATGCCGCGCGGGATCTCGAATTATCGTTATTACTATCGTACGTTAATTATTATACGTTACTCACCCCCCCCCCTCTTCCCCTTTTCCCTCTTCCCTCTTCCCCCATTACCCCTCGCCACTCCCCCTGTTTCTTCTCTTTCTCTTTCTCTCTAACTCTTTCCTTGGGGAACCGGTATTTTGCCGATCATCCGGATAAATAACGCTCTTATATCGAATATATACATAAATACATACATATATACGTACTCATATGAATACATATACGCAATTCACAGATACTAATGTATATTTGTTTTTCCATAATTTATACCCCTGGCGATCCCTATCGTCGCGCTGAAAATTTAACTCGGCGAATATCCAATTAACGAAACATCGAACAGAGAGATGCACAGGGGAGAGAAAGGGTGGGAGGGAGGTAGGGAGAGAGATAGAAAGAAGAATAAAGTCTTGACGATGACGCGACCTTCGATATGCCAATAATTCCGATAATATTTTATGCAAATATAGATAACGTACGTATCGGATACGATATAATATATAAAGGAAAAAATGAATAATCAAAGAGAAAATAAAAGGAAAGAAATTAAAAAGAAATAAGTATAAAAACGATGACAAACGTATCAATAAAAAACAAAAAGCACAGAAGAAGAAGAAGAAGAAGAAGAAGAGAGAGAGAGAGAAAGAGAGAGAAGAGACCGAAGGTGTCAGCAGGTGACAAAGTCGGGTGTTTAGACCTCTTTCTAGTCTAAAATTGGGAGCGGGCCGATTGAAATGAATAAAAAGGAGGAGAGAGAAAAGGGAGGAAAAGAGGAAAGGGTAACCCAAGAGGAATAGAGAGGAAGCGATAAGAAGAACGAAGAGGCAAGTCGCTCGACGGAAGGAATGCCGTCGGACGAGCGCTGGAGGGCAGCTCCTTCCAGAAGTAACCCCCCCACCACCCCACCACCCCACCCTCTTACTCTTTCTATCTATCTTTCTCTCTCTCTCTCTCTCTCTCTCTCTTTCTCCCTGGACGGATCAACGTTTATCCCTCTCTTCGAATACGTCGCGTTCGTGTACTGATGCTGGTGATGGTGGTGATGGTGGTAGTGGTGGTGGTGGTTGGTTGATGGTGGTAGTGGTTGCCGATACTACCTCCTGGGGTCTTGCTTGTCGCACACGCAGCTTCTCTCTCTCTTTCTCTCTCTCATTTTCTTTCTTACTCTCTCTCTCTCTTTCTCTCTGTTTCTCTTTTCAAGCGTACATCGCGCGCGGCATGCTATGCTGCCACGCCAACGGCGATAGCCGTGGGCCGTGGCCCGACACAGGTGATGCACGGGCCTCCTTACATCTTCGATCCGCTCTCCTCCTCGGCTTTCTTCTTTCCCACCGGCTTCTCACAAGCTATCTTCTCTTTCCCCGCTTTGTCTGACAGAGATGGCGCACGCTCATGCACTCACCCCTCTTCCATATCCCTCCCCCCACCACCCTATCCCCAACTCTCTCTCTCTCTGTTTTTCCTTCTTTTCTTTTCTCTTTCTATTTTTTTCAATATCTCTCTCTCTCTCTCTCTTTCTTTCTCACGTTGACTTTGCCCTCATGGACCCAACATCCTCGATGCACCGCTAACGCCTGTTGTTGTCCGCTTTCGTATGTATGTCCATGTTTCTCTCTTTCTCTCTTTCTTTATTTCTTTCTTTCGTTCTTTCTCAGTGTACGGCATTACGCCATGACGATTGGCTTCGCGCATTGCACGTGCTCGCTCGAGTGTTCCGACAGCAGAGTAAAACTTACTCTGCTCTTATGTTGTAGACCGACTCTGTCTGTCTGTATCTCTCTCTCTCTCTCTCTCTTTCTGTTTCTGTTTCTCTCTTTCATTCTTTCTCGTCTTACCTCTCGTTTCCTTACTTCTAGCAATTCACGAGGAGTTCCTATGAGAGTTACTTCTATTCCTTCGAGGTCGATCGCTTCTTTATTACTTTTCCTTCATCGATTATTCGTTCAACAGGAAAGAGGTGTTATCCTCTTGTATCTTATATACTATCCGTTCTATTTTATTGATATTTATGTAGATTAGCGATCACGATCTAGCATGATTATCAAATTTAGATGCGTCGACTCAATCATTGACATACATTAATTATAAACGTTCATTAATCAATCGCATGTTAATGTTTTATAACGGTCCCCGTAATATTTGTGCTCTTCGAACAATTTCTATCAGCGAGGATAATAATTAGTAAGAATTATTAAAAGAAAAAGAAAAGAGACTAATGTAATTTTTTAATTCGAACATGTGTAGGTAAGTACGTTCCTCCTCTCTTATTTTCCTAAAACAGTATTAATCCACTTTACCTTTAATAGTTGTATTAAAGCGAAACGAAACTAGGAAATACGTGGTCAGAGATACGACGAATGACAATTTAGTTTCTATCCTACTATATATATATGTATAGGAATAACATTCCTATATATGAACGAGTTAGGTGATTTTGTGCTTCTTAATTGATACCAAATTCGATGTAACGCGTCGCGATTGTGACCCCCTGCCTCTCCTAAAGACTAAATACGTGAAATCGTTCGGACGCCTTTTCTATCTCGTGTATCGAAAAAGGAACGGATTCCTTTTATCGTATCGATCGTGTAAAAAAAGTAAGCGCTCTATGAAACTAACAAAGTTGGTCGTTACACGCTTCGCAAGGTTTGCCATGTTTACACGCTTCTTAATTATTTTTGTGCGATCGTTGTTCTAAGATAAATAAAAAAGAAAAAAAAGAAATAAAGGAGATACCATCGTACGTCGTATTATATACTTTTTTTTTTATTTTTTCATCAAAATGTGATCGATACTTGATCACCGTCGGAAATGTATTGTCACGGAAACGACGTTGGTAATAAGCGTGTCGAATAATCTTACGTTCCGTTTTCCTATATCTATCCTAACGGATTCAAATCTACTACTTGCGAATTAGTAATAATTCATAATATTCTTTTTAGAAAACACGTGACACGTAAGACGATAAGAGAAACCAGAAAAGATAAATATATCCGTAAAGATGACATCGACAGGTCTCTGCCAACATAAGTTTTATACGCGTGTATATCTTGCTATTAAGTAAAAGAAACATTTTCATTGTAGAAAAGATCTGTCAAATAGAGAAATATAACTGATCTTCGTAAGTTAACATTTTCACTGCCAAATAACTGACAAAAATATTTACGATAGATCTTAAAGTCGGTCGTAGATTGTTACTTATTTTCCTCTCACAATCGTTAACGTTTAATAATAATTACAGTAAATTAATTTCTACTGAAATTTTACGAAACACACGCAGCAGGTTTACTTGTTACTTCTAAAAGTTTCGTGTTCGATGAATTATTTATTGATCTTGTTCAAGATACTCGTCGATCATTAGTAAAAATATGGATAAAGGTACGCGATAGTAAATCTTGTCTTACTCTTTCATTTGCTACCTTCGCGGTAAATAATCAACGAAAATTAATTACTTTCCTTTCTTCGCCGAACCTGGCGCGGTACGACAAAATCTTCATAATATTTTTTACTCATACGCAAATGGTAAAGCATGACATTTTAAATTGAGCCAATTTCTCTCTCTCTCTTTCTCTTTCTCTTTATTTCTTTCTCTCTCTCACTCTCTCTCTCTCTCTCTCTCTCTCTCTCTTGACGAATGACGATCGTTTATGAAAGCTTACAACGGGGCAGGTGGCTCGTATTTTTGCGACTCCCAAGACGGGCTATCGCGTTACAGTTCCGTACTGGCGTTTCACCTTTATTTTCATTGATCTACAACCACTATACATGTGTTTCTCTCAACGGACGATTTCTTTTGAGTTATATACAATACATACATACATATATATATATATATATATATATATATATATATATACATATATATATGTATTTATCCTACAGATCCCTATATATATAAATCGTTTTCTATCGGTAGAGATACGCAGAGAGGAGAGAAAAGAGAAGACTGAGAAAATGACCTCGCATTAGTAGTACTTCCGGAATGCAACTACGTAGGAAAGAAAATCCCTGCTCGGATTCCACGCTATCGTCGAGAATGATGTCTTCATTGGTGCATCGTGAAACTTGGGTAACGAGATGTCTCGAGATCGTTAGTATATCCATAACTATAGTATGATTTATATATAGTGTTAAAGATATAATAATGATTTACGTAAATATATTATATTTAATATATTTAGAAAATCACACACATTATATATATAAATAAATAATATAAATATAAATTTAAGGACCAAAAAAATTAATTGATATCATTAATATTCCGACTAAAGCACTCCTAAAAACAAGAAAAATATTTTAAATGCATATATATATATATTATGTGCAACGCGTATAACGATAATTTTATTTTTCATTCGATTTCGAACATGTTTATGTAAAAAATTTATTCCTAACTGTCTTGCAAATGTTCAAATATTAAAATGACATTTGTTAAAAATTACAACGTGCGCGCATACACACACACACTTACACGCGCGCGCGCGCACACACACACATTTTACGTGCTTCGATATTCAGTACACCATAGATTACCGGGGAAGAATCAGAAGTACATTGAATCGAGATAGATAATTCTCTCGAACAGGTGGACGACCTTGAGTAGGACCCCGATATACCCGCGCATCTCATTGACACCGATAAGCCGTGCGTTACTCTTTTTTCGAAGTATTATCGCGCTCTCGTTTAGCGGCATGCTTCAGAGACCGTAAACCTAGACCGGTATACGCATTTTATGGAGCCATAATCGCTACGTCTCGATTACGACGTCAAGAGAGGTATATCAAGCCCACGATCGTTGATGAACGAATCGTGCCGAGTAGTATTCGAGGAAGATTTTTTTTTTAATGAAAACAAGGAAAAGATTATTTCGCGTAAATCGTTTGATTCTCGAATTTTAATCGGACCACACAGGATGATGATATTTTCTAAACGAGAAGATTTGGAAAGAAAAATTTCAAAAAGAAAAAAAAAAACAAAGTAAATAACGAACAAAACAAAAGGTACCCAGAGATCAAAGAAGGGAATTTTCATCGGAAGGTTGTTTTTAAAAAGAATTATCATTTTTATATAGTTAACAGCAATGGTAATCAGCCGTATCATCGACATCAGAAGCCAGCTGCCTCAAAGATCGTTGCATTTCGGGTTCTCAATTAACGATAATTGGCAGCTACTGCTGCCCAGAACGACGTCGCATAAAATCCAACTCAAACCTTGTACCGCCTTCCTATTCCAACTGAGATTGTTTTGTGAGATGGAGAGTCGCTAGAGAAAAAGTTAGATCTTTAAATACATATATTATTATTTTTCATTATTATTAAATCCAATCATTTCATAACGTTGTCCTATTACTCGAACGAATTAACATATTTCTGTTAAACATTTGTCGATATTTTCTTTTTTCTTTTTTTTTTTTTTCCTTAATAACTCGCTATATTATATAGGTATATTTTGAAAATAGAATAAATAAAAATAACTAACGTAGGTTGTGTTATAGACGGAAGGAAGGTGCAAGCTAAGGATATACCGTAGGGAACAGGACGAGGACGACGAGGACGACGAGAACGAAGTAGAAATAGAAATAGAAGTAGAAGTAATAGAAGTAGTAGTAGTAGTAGTAGAAGAAGAAGAAGAAGAAGAAGAAGAAGAAGAAGAAGAAGAAGAAGAAGAAGAAGAAGAAGAAGAAGAAGAAACGAACGCATACGTGCAACAAACGTCGTCCGAATGTATACGCGCGTTGCGAGTCGGTGCGCCGGCCGCGTATACGATGCAGCAATCTAGCCGCGTTGATTAGAGTCGTATGTAGAATCGAGAACCGGATTCCAAGAACCTGTTTCCATGTTCACGTAAGATCCCCGGAGTAATCGACTGACGGATCGGCGACCGTTCGAGTCAGCGACCCCGACCGACCGACCGACCGGCCGCCAAGCCAGCAAAGAGAGACGCATCTCGATTCTCTCTCTCTCTCTCTTTTTCTCTTTTTTTTCTCTCTCTTTCTCTCTCTTACGAATCTCGATTCTCCATCCACGGTGGTGGTGTGTCCCTCTCTCTCCTCTCTCCAAGGAAAGTCCCATTTCTTCTTTATCATCTTTTAACTCAATCTTTGTATTTTTTTCCCCTTCTTTTTTTTTTTTTAATATTATTATCTTCTTATCGTTCCTTTTTTTGTTCGCTTGCTTTCCTTTTTTTTCTTTTGTTTTTACGTCCTAATTGTATATATATATATATATATATATATATATGTATATATTTTTTATTTCTATAAATTAATTTATATCCTCGTCACAATTTCTTATGTTATCTTTTCTTTCTTTTATACATTTATATACGCGAACAACTTTTTATCAAGATAATTAAACCCGTGACATTATTTATCTCTTTTCTTGTATTTTTTTTTTTTTTTGATTGATTTATTTATTTATCAATGCAACAACAAGTTGTCACACGTTTGTTCGAATAATCGATCTATTATATTATATGATCGAATTGATACTATATCAACGTAAAGAAATGTTGTTATTGGTTTATCCATTCTTCGCGTAGAGATTTACCCTCTCTCTCACACCCCTCCCCCACCCCCCATTTTTGTAGAGTAAATATAATTGGCACGTTTCGAGATTAATAAAAGAATAGCAAATTAAATGGAAAAGAAGAAGAAGAAGAAAAAATAACAGAAAAAAGAGGACTAATAGATTTTCATTATTTCGCAGCACGGTGTCTACGTATGCAATTACTAGCCCCGGTTAAATAGCCATCTGTTTGCGAAATACGTGCAAATATGTAGACGCTACACTATTGCTCCGGGCAGCAATAGCAGCAACAGTAACAGGAGCAAGCAAAGCTTTCGCTTCTGATAGAGGGACGCTCGCTTTCTGACATCTACAACCACCTCTATTAATAAACGTTCGTTAACTATGTACTGTTTGTCTCATAGACCTAAATTAACGGTCATTTCTCTCTCCTGATTTCTAAATAAGTAAACGGTTAACAACCCTTTTATCATTCGACTGCATCGAATTTCAAAAGGTTGCTTTTCAACTCACGGACATTCTGTTTATCTTGGTTCTGTATAATGGTTTACGCCAAACGTAATTCTTTCCTTGAACATCAATAAGTCTCATTTTAAATATTGAAGCTTTAAGTTACGAGATAATATTTTTTGCATTTTTGTTGAAAATGATTTTTGAGTTATCTCGAAATGATCGGGTTTAATATCCTAGAGAAATCATTGGATTTCTGAATTGTCGATAAAAACGTACGTTCGACTAATTTTTACAATTATCGAATCAATAATTTTTCTCTATTCTAATGAGTTGTTAACATTTCAGTTTTCTTTCTTTCTATATGTGATATGTAATCTTGAATAATGTTTTTATCCAAATATACATTGTATAATATTTTAATCAGTTGCATTTTTGTTTAATAATTACGTAGATATTAATGCACAATAATCAAATGAAATAATTTCTATTTTAAATCACATTGAGCATGAATTTTAATTTTATTTTTAAAACCTGCTCATGTGTTGTTTGTCTCTCTAAATTACAAAAAGAAAAACTTGTAATCAAATTAATTAATATTTATTATAGCCATACGTAGCATTATAATGCAATCTAATATTAATATAATTGTATATACACAAATAATTTATATCACAAATAAATAAATATGTACAATTATTTTTTAAACATGCCATAATTATTAACATACTTTAAATATAAAATAATAACGATCTTATGTATCCTTAACTCAAGGTAGTGGATCAAAATACCGTTTTGCATAGTGGAGCTTAGCACATTTGGTGAAACATTTGAGAAATACTTGTACGCATAACTATGATTATACACTAGTATTTTTATTTAAATGATTTACACAATAATCATTAGTCTTAGCAGTCGATTAAAGCAACTGGTACGTACTTATATTAGTATACCAGTTAAAAACATGGTTGAGGTAAGGTGTCAGAGATGCCCCAGGGTATATTCTTTAGCGTTGTAGGCTTTTTGCACACTGACGGTATGCGAGAGAACCGCGAAGTAAATGTGTTGGTGTCCATGTTTACCCTTTTTAAATATATACCAGAAACCATTTTAAAAAAGGACTGGAAATTCTACCTCTTATTGTTAGGTAGTATTAAATACGAATTAATTTTTTAGAGAGTGACTATATTAAAGTGATATATTATACGATATATAATTATATTTAATAATTTTTTAAATTATTTTTTTAACAAAATAATATAATCTATATCTTGTGTTAATGGCAAATCTATATTTAAGATATAAAATATATTTATATGGTGTCCTGGGGTTTACAATTCAAATTCCGGGAGCATATTTCATAAGTAGATATTACAAAAAAAATGTTATTAGAAATACGATTAAAAATGCATTATTGTTTAACTCATACCAATGCGAAATGCATACCACTAGGACAAAAATTCATCAAAATATGAATAAACAAACAAATGTAGATTCAGATTACTAATACTAATACTTAAGACCACACTAATCCAATTGCTAGGATACGCATAAAAGGGGTTGAAAAACCTATACAAGCTTATACAACGTTACGATAGGCTCATCGAGGGGACGCTGTTCTCCTTGTAGTTGAAATTTTTCCATACCCATCAATGAAGTCATATACGTCACGAAAGTACCGCGCGTGTGTGTGTGTGATGAACAATCTTAATTAATTTTTTTTTACAAAATCCCCATCAGTTTTATAGATAAACGCTAACAAGGAGAAACGAGTTAAATATACGAACGAATAAACCAACACACGTTATCACTTTTCTTTACCATATATCGACACTCTTATCCTGTGGAATCTTACAGCTGTTTCCGGAAGGGATGTACTTAAATGTAATATTTAATAAATTACTCGCAAATGGGGCAAAAAAGTGGGAAATAATGCGTTAAATATAATTTTATCGTTTTCACACTTTCCTTCGTATTCCGTTACTTATCCATACTTTGCAAGCTGTTTTCTTACCGACGTCACGTTAATTGCTCTACTGCAATAAAATAAACTCATTATGGTTTATCGTAATTCTTCAATATTAACACACATAATTCTCTCTCCATATAACAATACATTTTGTAAGTAGATATTACGTTCATTGCAACGATAATTCATCGACGTCAAACGAGTCGAGCCATTATCTCGGAAAAAGGCAAATGTAATAATCGACGAAAATAATAGCGATTGCCGAGATTATGAATGAAAGAAATACTACCCGTGGACCACCTGGGTCGAATAACGAAGACAAATTTTGTTGACGAGTATTCATTTTCCCACACCCCCTTTCAAAAGAAAAAAAAAAAAAAAGAAAAAACAAAAATAAAATCAAAAGATATTCGTAAAATAATCGATTATAGGTCAGAGAAAAGAGATTCTCAAGAATTTCTTCGTGATTAGTTAAATCTATCTCGAGTATATACATATAAAAAAAAGGTCGAGTTTTAAGAATGGCGTAAGACGACGCCATAGGGAGATCTTCCTGTTATTATCTTAAAGTAAGATCGGCTTCTGGATCGACGTCGCTCTTTCTAGCTTTGGAAAACGATGCTCTGCTGATATCTCAGCACCGGTATCTGGTCTTGGAAAAGAATGTTCCAGCTTATAAGCTTGGTATCCTATTAATAGAGCCACTTGAAAGACGTTTATTTACTCTTTATCGTTTTTACTCTCTCTCTCTCTCTCTCTCTCTCTCTCTCTTTCTCTCTTTCTTGGCGAATATACTTCTACCAGGGTTAGTCCCTTAGGAAGAAGACGACAACGACAACGAAGCATCTATTAACTCTTAACGCGTTACCAAGCTTAAAAAGAAGTTTCACGAGAAACTGTAAGTATTTATCTATCGGGCCGAATAAGCGGCTTAAACGAGTGTTAATGAATTTTTCGTTGAAAAAAAAAAAAAGGACAAAGGTAAGAGAAACAAAGAAAACAAATATAACGATCTGGAATCTAAAGTAGTAGAGAATGTAAAATAGAAGAATAAGAAGAAGTAAGAGAAAAAGGAGGAGGAGAAGGAGGAGGAGGAAGTGATCTCGTTATAATTCTCGTAGAACAAGATAACGACAATTATTAAACATCGTTTCATTAAATAATATATGTATATCTGTTGGGATTATAAAGTTTTAATGCGGAAATGCGACAACGACGATGAAAAGAAAAGAATACTGAATCAATTAAATCGGAAATATTTCGAATTTTTAAACAGAAAGAGAGAGGGAGAGAGAGAAAGAGAGAAGAGACTGATTACAAGTATCATCGAGTTGATCGTCGGACAACGCTTTTGCAAGTTTGAAGACGAGAATCTGGTTTGGTTGGTCGGTTGGTTGGTTGGTTGGTTGGTTGCTTGCTTGCTCGATACCAAAGCACCAGGATTGCCGTTGCGCTTCGACGTATGTTAATGTGTCGAGGTAAATTTCCGTTATGGCGTAAATAAAGAGAATAAAATGAAAAAGGAAAAAAAAAAGAAACGAACAAACAAACTAAATGTGAACGAACGGGGTAACAAAAAGAAAAACTAAAGAAGAACGACGTTATATCACGCGAAGTAGTAAGTCAACGAACGATAAAATGGATTCTTTCAATGATGTGTTGGTATCATTTACTCGATGAAACATTCTGTTTTGAGTTTCAAACGAAGCATTTCAAAGAAAAAACCCAATGTTAATTTCTTGATTGAATCAAGCATGCTTCGCGCTACTTTTATAATATAACTTCTTCAATCTTTTATATTATATATTTAATGTTATACTTACGAACACGCGGAGGCACGGTTTGTTTTGCGCTTGACAAAAGTCAATGAAAGGGCTAAAAAAAAACAAAAAAAAAAAAGAGAGGACGCGATGACTGTGATTAAAAGAAAAAAAAAGAAGAAGAAGAGAAAGCTAGAATGAAAGAAAGAAAGAAAGAATCTTTATCAACTTTTATTACGCCTTACGAATAACTCACATCGAATAAACGTAATATATTGTACAAAAAGATGGGGTAGTTTGAGGGTAGACGTTGGATTATTTCTCTCGCTTTCTCCAACATAAAAAAAAGAAGAAGAAGAAGAAAAAAAATAATATACACAACACACATTTCCATTGCCTCACTCTTTCGTTCGTGAAAACGTGTTAAACGTCTTTTCTTTTCTTTTCTTTTCTTTTCTTTTCTTCCCTTCAATCTTTATCTCGTCGTAGTAAAGAAAAGAAGACTCAGTTCGTTCGTTCGACTTCGAAAACTGCGGAAACGGTTAGACCTTGGTATCTTCTCCCTTCCTCCCTCCCACCCTCACACCCTCCATCTTTCTCTCACTTGCTTTCTTTCTTTTTCCTTAGCTATACACACTTATCTTCCCCTCGCAATCGGTGCAATATATTCAGGGCGCAAACCGTCGTTGTCGTTAACTGAATGGACGTTTTCACTTAAAGTCGCGCTTGCCTCCAGTCAACGAGCACAAAGGGATCGTTACCCCGTTGCAACCGTCTTTGCGGAAAGTAGCAGAAGCAACAGAAGCAACAGCAACAGCAAAAGTAGTAGCAGTAACACGTCAGAAAGGTCCCACGCAGTGGCGGACACTTAAATACACGGAATTCACGCCCCGATCGCGTGAATATGGCAGAAAAAAATGCGAGCTTTTCGCTACGGCGTAAAGACCTACGCGACACCACGACAACATTTCTTTTCTTTTCTTTTCTCTTCTTTTCTTTTCGTTTTTTCATATCTTTTCTTCTTTCTTTTCCCTCGTTTCTTCTCGTCAACAACTCCAAAAAGAAGAAGAAGAAGAAGATTTGTTCGCTATCTCCAATTAAGGTAGCCCAATTTTCAAACTACGTTTCCTCACCCTTATTTCTCTCGACGACTCCGACTACTACTACTACTACTACTCTCGTCGTTCAAGCTACCGTAAACTTTAGCATCTCTTCTTTTCAAAGTTATTATCGCGGGTAATACGCTCGACTTAATTGCCGAGCTATGACGATTGTGACGTGGTTAAAAAAAAAGAAAAATAACAGAAAAAGAAATAATAATAATAAAAAAGAAAAGAAAAGAAAAGGGGGACAGAAGGAGTAAAACAAAAAAAGATGAAATAGGGGTATAAAAGTCTCTCGTAGAGAATTTTTTCACTCGCGCGTAATAACGTTAACTTTCACAAAGAGTATATCTCGCGCATTTTCTCTGGTCGATCGCGACTTCCTCTCGCGAAAAGTATCAGTTTAGTTATATGTCGTTTCTCATCGACAAAACGGAGAAATCCATCGAGGAGAACGGTACCGCGACGTGACGTCCGATTAATCAGCCTGGCATTGTAATTAACGTTAGCGTACGCCATTAGGTCGGTTACACGTGCCTTTTATACGGTACTCTCACAATTACCTTCGATAATTCATCGAGCAACGTCTTCTCTCATAAACTTATCTTTCCTCGTCCTTGCTCGATGAACATTAGCAATTTCAATTTGCCCACCCGCAGTTGATATCTCGGAAATAAAAGAACAAGAAGAAGAAGAAGAAGGGAAAAAAAAAAAGGAAAAAAAAAAACCAAAAAGATTATTCCAATTGGTCGGTCTAAGACGAACTGTCGCCTTCTTCATCATTTCTTGTATTTACGAGAAGGCAAAGTCGATAGGTCAGTGGTTTGATGAAGTGCCGCGTCTTTACTCGAAACGGCACCGAGCTAGAACCTATCGGTTCTTCAATCGATGTGTGTATTCAATTTACTGTCAGTGCCCATCTATTAACATTTACCCGTGCAATGCTGATTACCCTGACGTGAAAATAAATGTTCATTTCTTCGGGGTATTCATTTTAAGATGGATCTCGTCGATTTCGTGGACGGGACGTATAAGAGACGTTAAGTTTCCTGAATTACAGAACCCGCAAGATGATCTATGAACTCTCACAAGCCGCGATCCCTAATCGTATTTTCTATGAACCTTCCTATATACATATAAATGTATATCTATGTGTACATCATATATATATATATATTAATATATACGTATGTACATAATAAAGGGAGAATATTGTTATTAGTTGTTTGAAGTAATTTTTATTTAAATGGAAAAAGGGGATAGAAATTTTCCAATTTCTTTGTTGCCAAATGAAAAAGTCGACACGTGCATGCACATCACTCATTAAAAAATTCTATTGCATACAACACATTATCTCCTTCTGGTGGTATTTAAAAGATTTACCAGTTTTAACTATATACCGAAGTATAAGAAAAAAAAAAAATCTCGTACAGGGAAACGGGAGAATCGTTTAATTTTTATTAAAAAAAAAAAGAAAAAAAGAAAAAGAAAGAAAAAAAACGTAAAAGCTTTTGCTCGCAACACGAGGAGATAGAAGAGAGAAATACGGGAAAGAAGAAGGTATAGCTTAGGAGCAAGCGGATCGCATGCGAACGGTGCATGCATCTCCTCTGAATCCTTTCGTAGTTTATCGAGGTTCCACGTAGAGAGCATTGTGGTCGCTGCATAATATTAACATTAGAGGTGATTAGTGGGCTGCCGACCTCCGATGCTGACCAATACTTTCGAACACTACTCTCTTCTTCCACTTCTTCTTCTTCTTCTTCTTCATCTTCTTCTTCTTCTTTCTACACACGCGACCTTCCATCCATTAACGAGATTCCCAAGTCGAGGTCGACTCGGATTTTAGGTTCTCCCCTTTCTTCTCTTGAATATTATTCTTTCACGGTCTTTCTCTTCTTCTTCTTCTTCTTCGTTTCGTCCAAAGTCTTTTTCATTCCCATTTCAAAGAGTAACTTTTGCCTTGTGAAAGATGCGCGAGTTCTTCGCAAGGCGACGACCGCACTGAAAATAATTAACTCGTCGCCGGGTATCTTAAATGTACACCATGGAGACAAACGAGTCGTTATTAGTAGAAAAGATTCTTATTTATGCGTACCGATCTAACCGACGAAGAAGATAATTAAAAAGCTGCATTCCACGCATTAAAGCAATTAATGACCCTACGGTGAACGTACGTCTCGTATGCATTACTACCACATGACATTACATCGGGTACAATAAGTCATCGGTATAATTATAGACTTGAATGAGAGGAAATATGAAAATCTTTTTTGCGGCACGTGCCACTCCTAGCTTAGCCTGACTAGCTAGTCACTTGATTATACGCGAGAGTAGTGTTATAGACTTTCGTAAAATAAGAAAGTTATTAACGCGTCATGAAATCGATATGCTGTGTTTTATTCGATTGGAATCAAAGGCACCTAATATATCGAGTCTTTTGAAACACATCATCGATTATATCGATTGATAAATAAAATCGATAAATATCAATATAATACATATTAGAAAATGTTAAAAAGGAAAAAAAGGTAAGTTCTATAATCGTACCAGGATATTCAACTATCCACTTTGTATTTATTTCTTAAAAGCTCGAGCTCGTTTTGCTCGTTTCGAAGCAGAAGGAGGAAAAAGCAAACGAGCACCGGCGAACGCGGGGACCTCGGTTGGCTTGTTTATAAGCTCGGCTCGACTACTTGTGCCCTCGTGCCGCCGGTCTAAATCACATCCTGCGGATTTTATATTAAAACAAATAATTAATTCGGATGCCCGTCGCATCGGGTGGTCTTCTCTCGACTCCGTTCCCAACCACGAAGGTGCATCGGCAAATCGCAGGACACTTTTGTTTCCTTCAACGAAAAAAGAAATAAATAAGGGACAGAAGAAGAAGAAGAAGAACAGGTAAGTATGTCGCGGAGAAATCAAGGTAGACTGGATCGAATGAAAGAGAAAGAAAGAGAGTATTGAACCGTGCTAACGTTTTAACACTATCCTAGTCAGCAGGGGTTATGCCAACTGAAATGTGCTGCTCGTGTATCTTCCAATATTAGAAAGCATCGTATTAATCGAATATACTTGATAAATCAAATTATTAATATAATAATAGTTTCATTAATATTTAAAAAAAACATTTTTGAAGAGAATAAAATGATTAGTCAGAACATTATATATATATTATTTATAAAACACTCATCATCACTTATTTTATAATCATCATATCTATGTCTGAATCAGTATAATGAACATTAATTCGAATTTATTATTGGCAAGAATAATAAATCATCATGTCACGGGTATGCTAAACAATTCAGTGATAAGTAATTCATAGAAACTTCTTGCTAACGGGTATTGCTTAAAAGAGGATTAGTAGTTGCCGCTACAAAGAACTTATGCTATTACTTCTACCAACAGTAGACTGTTGTGACAAGTAAAATCAAACGTTCTAAAATACCTCTTGAAATCCCACGAATACTTCCGCCATCCGATTTCCCTACTTACATTATACTCGATTCCGCGTACTCGTTGAGTATCTTTAAGCACGTTCGTAAATGCACTTGACCAAACAAGCGTATCGCAGTTTTAATAATTGCCTATAGAATAGACATTTTTTCAAGCTTGCTCAGGTGCCACTATGTCCTTTCTCTCATAGTAAGTGCACGCGTTTGTACGTTAAATAAACGTAAGGATGAATAAAATAAACATTGAAAAATAATAAATGTATAAATATAATTTTGCATTAAAATTATGGATACCATTGTTTCTAGATAATATTCAATGGAATTAAATTAATGTGTGTGTAAAAATTGTCCCGTTTTTCTGAACTCTTTTCACTTCAAGAATCATTATCGACACGGTCGTCGGTACGTAGTACGTTCAGAAGAAATGATAAACTGTGTCGGTGCATGCTTGCCGAATAAAGTTACATGATATAAGAGGGCAAGCACCAAGAGGAATTATGGTAACACGAACGACGTCGTACAGCGGTATCGAAAAGACTCACGCACATTATACGAAGAATAATAATAATAAAATAAAACAAAAATTAAATAAAGAAAAAAAGGAAACAAAATTAAATGAAAAGATCTAACGTTTCGTTGCATCCCTCATTCTGATCACGATTTATTTATGAATTTATATCGACGAATAAAACGATTATCAAGTATCAAAAAAAAAAAGAAAAGAAACGTTAATTAATATATGATATTATAGTCAAGATAACCATCGATTTGACTTTTTAAATTCGAACTTTTAAAAAATCTCTACTTTAATTAATTAATGACCAATGCACACATATTAAATATTACGTAATTAAACGATAAACATATCGAGAGGATGGAAAGTACGATAATTTTCTAAATATTCATTCGTATCCAGCGAATGTATCCACGGTGTAATCGAAATTGATGCATTATTTTAATTATGCAGCTAATCGAAGTAGTAGCCGCTCGTAGAAAGAGAAAAAGAAAAATAAAAAGAAGGAAAGAAACAGAGAGAGAGAGAGAGAGAGAGAGATAGATAAAGAGAAAGAGTGAAGCTTCTGTACAACGAAATTCTCTTTAAATACAACGAGGAACTCGTTTTACGAAGGGAAAGTCATTTAGAAGAGCCAGATAACGAGCTAAACGAGTCCGTCTAGAAACTTTGCTCATTTGTAACGCAGCGAATCGCACGCTTCGAGCACGGCCTTTAGTACTGCAAGTCATAGTTTCTAAAGAGAGGCGCGTATATTTGTCCGCTTTCATTATTTACGTCGATACGCCAACTTCTCAACGTTCTCGAAGAAAGAACTAAAGAGAGAAATAGAGACAGAGAAAGAGAAAGAAAAAGAAAAAGAAAAAGAAAAAGAAAATGAAAAGTGGAAAGGCCAGCGAGAAACGTTTCAAAGTTTATGAATTTTCTGCATAGTCAAACATTTTATGATGCGTTCGTTCGTGTTGTCGGTGACGAGAAATGTCCATTGATAACGTACCGAGATATAACGCCACGAGGAGAATAATTTTAGACCGAGTTTGCGATTAAATGGTCTACGTGAAATGAAAGTATAATTTTAATTGAAAAATAAAAATAAAAAGAGAGAGAGAGAGAGAGAGAGAGAGACTCCGGAATACTTGTTGACACATTTTTTATCCTTTGTTTCGGAATATGGTCTTTCAATAAATTTTCTGTGGATTATTTTGAAATGATTAAACATTATCATTATATTCTTTATAACTTAAGCATATATACCAGTATATTAGGTTGATGATGTAACTGGTAACATCATGATGATTAATATTCCGAACATCTATGGGAAGATACGTAAAGACTCGAAGTCGTCTACGTTGTCTACGTTAGTCGATTTTGCAAATCACTCAGCAGTCATATCCCTCCTTAACACGACTCGTTGCAACGAATACCTCGACGATACAGAGATGATCGAGCGTTGGTTGTGTAACGCCAAGGTGAATTGCAGAAACGTCCCTCCGTTCATTGTTAATCTCGTTAAATCACGAGGGTGACTGCAGAGAGACGTAGCGACTCTCGAATTATGCAGATCGAGCGTCACGCGACCCTTGTCAGCTCTTCCTAACCTTCTCTTCTATATGTCTGCTCTCTTTGTAACGTATTCGTAGAGAGGCTAACGGTACTTTACTATACAATTCTTTATGGAAATCATGAGAACTGTCTTAACGTGTCGTACGATCAAAATTTATATTCTTCAAATGATTACATAATTTTAAAATATTTCAAATAAAACGTATGTTATATTGCTAAATAATTATATTATATGTACGTTTGATCGGGATTCTATCACGAAAATAATTCTAACTACATTGATTAAAAAAAATGTAAGATATAATATATATATGATATTATTTTAAATAAATAAAAAAACACGAATTAAATAAAATATTTCTCTCCAAGCCGTGTGATATTTGGAGAGAACTCTAGATTAATTACAATTTACGTTAACGTCGAACGCCCTTTTGAACGTATTTGAAAGAAATATGAACTTTTTATAAGAACAAGAAAGAATGTAAAAGATCGTTTAGTTTCGTACATAGCCATATCCGCATGCCATTGGCTGTTGGGCGATAAACGGCGACTTTGGTTCGGACAATGACGTTCAATGTAGCGTGACGGGATGATACGTTGCGGGTGCCCGACCACCCGCTGCTAAACTCCTCTGGTGGGCGAGTATGGGGACCGCACATCATTACCCACCGTTGTTGACACTACCTTATAAACGTCGTCATTCGAACTCGGGGATGTGTGACGGACAGTCAACACCGTAATGCAACGTCACGGTTGGGAGCCACCACTCGATTAGGGTAGTACACTGTTCGGGTGCTAGGAACATCCTTTTGGAACCAATACAACTGATCAAAGAATTTCGAGGCTGTTAATATGGAAACCAGGTGACATTTTGGTTTGTTCGTTAACGTTGAAAAAAATCATCATCGAATTAATTTAATGAATAAATTTACGTTCCCTTGTGTAATGATAATATATGTTGATTATAAAGATCGAAAGTAAAGAAAAATGTCGAATTTTATATTTAAATACTGGAGAGGTAGACGCACCATAGTCGAATAAGATATTAAATAGAGTATTTTATTAACTTACATATTGCATATTTACACATAAATATACGGAAAGGACTACAAACGTTGATAAATCCGTATCGACGTTAAAAATTGATAGAGCGTTTTCGGAAGTGCACAGGGTCGCCGGTTAAATTACGTATGTAGTGAATGGTAAACGGAAGCCCATATAAATAAGTATCGGTTCTGCATTGGGATCGACAAAGTATATGTGTATGTGTGTGCGTGCGTGCGCGCGTGTATGTATTAGTAGTTAAAGAGGAAGAGAGGGTGGGAGGGACTCGGAAACGAGAGAAGTACATATACTACGTTTATATACGTATATAGATTTTCTATAAGGGAGAGGAGTAGGAGGAGGTACTAGTAGAGATGAAGGGAGGTAACGGAGAGAGGGAAGAGGTCGACGGGGATGAAATAATGGGGGCGGACGGCGGCCGAGTCGAAACATTGATGTTGCCCGGTGCGCTTACAAACACACCGACATCAATCGAGCATGGCCCTTCCAACACAAAACCAATCCAGACGAGTCCGTTGGCTAGCCGGTGGCGGCCGTTCGAGTTTCGAGGGATGAATAAGGGCTAGGATGACGGAGGTTTAAGAGAAGAAAGAGAGAGAGAGAAAGAGAAAGAGAAAGAATGAGTGAGAGGAAGATAGAGAGAGAGAGAGAGAGAAAGTATAGGTAAAAGAGAAAGATGGTACACAGGGCTTGTGTTCAACGTCCTTATAAATGTGCAATGCGCGTACTATGGGGTAGGTAACTGGAAAGGATGAGAGAGTAAGAGAAAGAGAGAGAGAGAGAATGGAAGAGGGACAGAAAAGGTAGGACAGAGAAGGTAGGACTCAGCAGGATGGTCTCTCGTATCGATAAACGATCAATCAACCGATACACCTATGGACGAGGCCATCGAGAAAGATAAGAGAAAGAAAGCGAGCGAAAGAGCAAGACAGAGAGAGAGAGAGAGAGAGAGAGAGAAAGAAAGAGAATAGAAAAGTGTAAGAGGTGGTGGAAACGTAGGTGGAAGCGGAGAGAGTTGGTAAGAGCGAAGGTGGATGTGCTCGGTCTGTCGGAGGAGAAACAGGACGAAGATGGGGGAAGGTGGCAAAAGGAACGAGAGAACGCGCTACGATGGAGGGTGAAGATGGGTATGTGGGCGGAGGTATGGAAGGGGTTGCGCGGGAACAGAGAAAGAGAGAGAGAGAGAGAGAGAGAGAGAGACGAGGGGCGAGTGGTGGTTCCGAGGGAAGAGGGTGCTGGCCTGCCGAGTATCGACCCGCTCTTGCCGAGGAGAAGGCAGCAGAGCCTAGGGTCGCCGTCGCTGGGTTTTGTGTCGCTATAGGAGTGCCGCGTATCTGTCTATTGGACGAGAGCACCAACGTGCAAAGATGCACTCCCCGAGATTTCTCCCTGTTACGAGACATTGACATGGAAAAAGAAATATCACTGAGATCCACATTTTATTTTTTTTCTCTTTTTTGTTTTTTTTTTTTCATTTCGCTAAATGTCTACTACAAATAGTTTCATTTTTTCCTTTCTCTCTCTCTCTCTCTCTCTCTCTCTTTTTATTTTATTTTTTGTCTTTTCCCTTAAGAAAACTCGACGCGATCAAAGTATACTTATTAAAAGAAAAATAAAGAAATTAATATGAATTCAAACATTGAGACAGGTTATATCTCATAAAGATGATATATTCTTAAGAACGTGAAAAAGTTGAGATAAAAAAAAGAAATCATTTAAAAAATATTAATATATATATATATATTATATATTCTTAATGACAAAAAAAATAAAAAAGAGTTGTTTCTCTTGTCAAGGAAAGAATGTCGAAAAAGGGAGGTGAAAGTCGGATTACCAGGACGAAATATTCCCCCTAGGATGAGGCGTTCCGATGGATGTATCACGATGGCATATCACTCACGCTCCGTTAATCGCGTTAACGAGCCGGATCTAGGCAGGAAGAATGCGTGACCGTGGAATAAGTCCTCCTCTTCTCGTCGGCTCGTTATACACCTATCGATGGTGATACGTATATGTACGCGCGCGCAAACTCATATATAAACCTACTCACTCTCTCACTCACTCACTCTCTCTCTCTCTCTCTCTCTCTCTCTCTCTCTCTCTCTCTCTCTCTCTCNCTCTCTCTCTCTCTCTCTCTCTCTCTCTCTCTCTCTCTCTCTCTCTATCTTCCTCTCTTTGTGTCTATGAACGATCCCCTTTACGTGGCTCTTCCAACCCCCTTTTGGTGTTCCGTACGGCATTCAAGTGCGCATGGTGTGCAACAATAGATCGTGCGCGCGTACTTTCTAAGTGGATCTGCCCATTGTGGGGTCAGGTGGTTCGTCGTTGCTCGACGGAGAGCCCGTTGGCTGGCTCGGCGGGGTGTGGCCACATAACTATAGCCACAACGTGCTTTCTTCTACCCTCTCATACTATTTCTCTCTCTCTCTCTCTCTCTCTCTCTCTGTTTCTCTTTCTCCCTTTCCGACTTTCTGTACTCTTGTTATCTTCGTCTACCTTCTCCACTTTCAAAGCTACGATGATCATTCCGTCTCGCTCAGAACCAAATCGACGAGTAGCGTTGCCGGGGTGCTTTCTCTTTGATAACAATACGTTCTCTCTCTCTTTCTCTCTCTCTTACTCTCTTATACTCTTTTCTTCTCTTGTCCTCTTCGTAACCACGATAAAAGAGGGATAGGAGTAGGGATAGATGCTACCAAGCAGGCGCATCACGTCGGCCTATTACAATGGCCAGCCCTCCTAACCGTTTCATTGTTATCTTCCTCTCTCTTTCTCTCTCTGTCTTTCTGTATTCTCTCTGCCCATGCGTCGATGCGCGCGAACCATTGTTTCGTCGAATGGGCGGCTCTCGACGGTACAACGACGCCAACGCCATTTGCACCGACCAACCAGCTTGATATTTCCTTTTCAACCAATCGCTTACTTACGATCTCCACGTGCGAATGTCAAGTCTAACGGACAAACACTAAGCTCTTCTCTCCTCCTCCTCCTCCTCCTCTTTCTTCTTCTTCTTCTTCCTTAATTACTGCTAACGTCATTATCGTTGGTAGAAAGTTAAGGTAAGTTCGAATTTCCGATGGACACGACACGTATAATACTAAACGTAAGTACGTAACACTCCTCTACCGTATCGACGAACGATGAAAAGAAGGAGGAGCTTTTTAACAGAATTGACGACGCGCAAGTACTACGTATTTATGCCTCGTCGACCGTGGCGAGTCTAAAAAGCGTAGCGAACACGGTTATCGCTCTAACAGCACGGCACCTACTACCTGAATATGAGCCTCATGGTACCATATAGAAAAGCTGCTTCTCGGTGATGATATTGCCAACAATTTATATAGAACGTCTCGTGTCTCTGTAAAATGATGGATTTGAAGGGTGGAGAAGGCTACTTGGTTCCCTCTCTCTCTCTCTTTCTCTCTCTTTCTCATACATCGGCACCGAGAAAAGACTTACGTTGGTGCCCACATCGACTTCCTCATAGAAGCTCCTCGCTCGAAAGAAATAAACGAGGCCTCGACTTTTACGACCTTAATGGTTCCGAAGGGTAGATACATCATCCCCACCTCAGCATCACCGAGACTCCCCGCGATGACTTCGATAATGAGACCGCAATTAAAACTCCGGTGAGTTACCTACGTCGATGATACGAATCTCCTTTCCAACTTCATCTTTTCTCTTTTTTTTCTGTTTTTTTTTTCCTTTTTTTTTTTTATGATTTTAAAATTTATATATCGCCAATGCAATCTTTCTGAAGTATCATAATATATCCCGAATGTTTATTTAGTTTTACGAATGTACATATAGTAAAAATGAACGGAAAGATGATAACGGTTGTAGTGACAATTAAGTTCTGTTGCATTTGAGAACCGGTCGAATGCAGTACTACTATGTAGAAACGATTTTGTATAATGAACAGTTCACTAGTATCGTATACACGGTAGCGGCTTAACATCTCTACGTATACTTCCTATAGAATGTTTCGGATCATGTTGCATAATCTTCACAATATCTGCAAGGTAATATCGAGAAGGTAACGAAGAACATATAGGCGAGCTATTTGATTACCACAGATTATCACGATTAATACTACTTGTTCTTAAAAAATGATTAAAATTACCATGACTCGAGAGGATAAACATTCTTCCTATAGATATTTAAATTAATATTAATAGGTATTTTCAAATGAATATATTATAAATATATATATATATGTACATAAAAAACACATAACATTTTTAAATTTAAATTATCTTAACATTTATAATAAACTATTAATATTATTTATATATCCTCTGCGTTCAGTCCCAACTCGCTAACTACACTTATGGCCCGAAATGATTTATATAATTTACACTCTCTTCTTAAAATTTCATTAAAAATCCAGGAAAAGTGGTCATTGATCCATACAAAGCATCAATAATAATATGTTAAAACATTAACAAACAGCATACTTTTCTCAAACTTGTTTTTTTTTTTTATTAAAAATTTGTACGACAAGCAATAAATGTTAGTCAGTGATTTTGGGGTCAAAACATAAATGATATATAATTGTTAGGTATAAAATAATTATTATATATAATATCATTTGTGATATAGGAATATAGAACAATAAATATTACAAACTATTAATTACGTACTAAGAATCATAGTTTTCTCGTGTCTTTCGATGGCAATGTTTTTGATCTGCTCCCACATCATAGGATAAGGATGTATCGTACGAGCAAAGTCGGCACGGTCAAGTCGATAAAGTTCGCAAATCTCAACAGCAACTACGCTGGCGACTCTACGTTCGTCCGCCATTACAAGAGCTATCTCACCGAAATGAGCACCATCCTTAAGATGGCAAACTTCTTTACCAGAAATCGTATAAATTGCAACTGTACCACTACCAATAAAATACATACAATTGCCTGGTTCGTTCGCTCGTACAATCACATCGTTCGTTAAGAAAATTTCCGATTTCAATAGTGCTACTATACGATTCAAAATAACTATTGGAAGATTATTAAAGAATGTTACATTTTCTACAAGCTTTCGACAAGAATGCATAACTATTTCTTGACGTATTTGCAACGATAACGCGTTGAATATATCAGATTCACGAAAGTAACGTCGTTGGAAACGAAATTCATAATAATCGATTATTCGACGTTGAGTATGACGTGGAAGTTGTTTGTGCCGCATATATTTTGTCAGTTGACCAACGGCACTTTGATATCTCAATTTAGAAGAATTCGTTCCTTTAAAATATTGCACCAATCTTGCTATGAGGAACCACGTGATTAGAGTACCTATTATTTCGGCAACTATTACTACGTAAAGATCAGGCATATTCTGTCGATCACTTTTATATAATCTAGATCTCAAACAATTTCCTATCGTAATCACCAATGAAAAGAGATATTGTATGCTTTTAGGTTTATACCAAAGATCGATCTCATGTATCCAAGAATCGATTCTAGGATAAAGTAATTGTTTCAGTGAAGTAGTTGCAATGGGTACTAGCCAGAAGATGCAAGTTAGCCAGTGTAAGAAAACAAATAACCAAAAGAAGATAATAAAAAAGTGATAACGAGATATTGAAATATTTTTAGCATACATCGCTTGGCTGATGTAAACGTTTAGAGAAAATAATCTAAAGGCATAAATCAATGAAACTACTTCTCGAGTTACTTTGTATTCGTCCCACATCCTCACAAATATCACGTCGGTCGGAAAAGAACCGAGAAGATCGGTAAAGAACGTACCATGTTTCATGTATTGTTTTATAATTTTTTTCCGTTCCATCTCGACAATAGATTGGCTTTTGTCGAAGTATCTAATTAAAAATCAATATTTCTCCGTTATTTGATTAATTTAAAGATAAATTATTTAATTGTCTTTAATAGAGTGATTCATTTTGATTGTATTCACCCGGTAGATAAGTTAACGAGCATGTCTGCACAACAGAGAAGAAGTAGAGAATTTTTAATTATTCCTGGAATAAGAGTCTCTCGAGTAATACCAAATGATGCTTGATATGGTACTATCAATAAGTTAATTGTCATACCTAGAATTAGTAAGAAGTCCCAGTAATATCTGTGAACGAATTTAAATGCGATTAATCCTAATGATATTAAATTTGAAAATTTAAAAATTTTATTAAATAATCTTCAATTTGAATTGATTTAAAAAATAATTAATTTTATTATTACCTAAAATTACTGAACGGATGAATTATTTCCTTGTTGTTGCGAATGTGTCGACGTTTTTCACGTAATATTGAAGTACGACTGCGTAAATAACTTTGAGCATTCGGATTTGTAGAAGAAACCATGAACAAGCTACGAAAATAATCTAACAATGCTTGCAGACGACCTCTACCAGGAAAAAATAATATATCCTGATCTGATATAAATATTGTTCTATCATTAAGATGCATTTTATTTATTTAATATATTGAACTGTCAGAAACATAATTGTATATTGAAAGAAACAAAAGAAGAGAGTCAATTTCATTTATATAACATGTTAAAATGTTAACCTAGATGAATAGAAGATTATAATTAACAGATCTGAATATATATATAATAGCAAAATAGATATAGTTACAGGAATTACTGATTTTGTTTGCAAAGGAAAAAAGACAATTTCCAATATCTCTACAATTGTATACAAACAAACTCGAGGAGGAAAAGAAAATAATGAAAATAAAAAGAACGAAACAAAAAATACACAATTTTTTTTCAAATTCTTACTAATTATAAATCATTTAATTTATCAATCATTGAATAAAACCTCCTACTTTATAACAATATATCGCATATGTAAACTTTTCTTCGATTCATTGACTCCAGTATGTGGCTGCTCCATCTGCGTATTTTTTAGCACGTTGAGCATACTATGGTTACCGACAATATACGAAAAACCATGTAATTTCGTCTTTTCAAACCTGTCTGGAAATAATCAATGAAAGTAGCGTTTTGCTTTACCGTACAAATACTAGCAATTCTTACAGAAAACTTTATAACCAATCAAGAAAGAAGAGAAGCACAGGTTTACTGACACTCGGTCACGAAAAAAGTATATTTTTTACAATCATAAAATAGTAAGTTATATAGTGCTGTCAATTAATTAATAAAACACTCATATTTTACCGATTAGTTGACGGGTAACAATTATATGTGGCTGATCAATCGTTAATATATCAGTTTTTAATATTACCAACAATTCAGCCGGTAAAAGTGGATTCCTGTAAATCTAAGCCTCACACGGTAGATACCTGTTTATCCGATTTGAATTAAAGCTCATGACAAATTTTACCGTAAATACGCTCGTTAAAAACCTTAACAGCAGAAAAAAATTATTAAGTGCTCTTAATTGCTCACTATTTGCTCAATTTCATTATATCAAATATTTTGTATTTATCGTTAATTAGTTGAAAATAATTATTACACTTTGAATAATTATGAAATGGCGACGCCATGAGTAGGATATATGTTATACACATGCGCAACCACAAATTCAAGGCGCAAGAACACTTGGAAAAAAATGAAAGTAAAGTTGGTATACCCGCAGGGGATATATTTAAAGTAGATTTCCAAAGTAACAACCTATGAGGTAGTGAAAAGAAATAAGTTAATCGGTTATAATGTATTAACAATAGGTAAATATTTTCACTTTTTCATTTTTTCTGCTTGTTGCGGTTCTATGCCAAATTTTTTGTGGTGAAGTATATAGAAACTCACAAGTCCCCTTTTTTATCTACCCAGCATCATTTTTGTTACCACTGGGACCACCATGGGAAGATGTTATGTACTTAACGCGATGAATACAATATTTTTTAATAGTATATATAGTACAGTTGTATTGTAAGAAAATTGAAAATAATTATATTTAATTTTTAGTGTCTAAATACGTGTGTGCCATCAGAAATGCGTTTTTTATACATATATATTTTAAAAAGTAGAAGAAAATCAAAACGAATAGATGATAAATCCAACGATGATCACCTGTAACAAAAAGAAAACTATATTAATCATACAATCAAGTGATACAATAGCCTAACATACAAATCGTCCAGTTCGCAGAGATGCACTTTCCAACTGAATTTGTTATTTATTTTTATCAAATCTCTATTTACCGTTGTAATGAAATTAAATTTAAACGCGTGATTTTACATTTAAATAAAATATATAAAAATAAAGAAATAGGAAAAATACAAATATTAAGTTACTACAAAAAATAATATCTATTAATTATTATGAAATACTTTTAAGCTGCATTATATGGAAAAGAAAAATTGCAAATTTAATAAAATACGATCAAAATGACAAATATTAAAGGCGAAACGAGAAAAAAGAAATTAGTGTAATATATAAATAATAATAAATATTCAAAGTGTAATAATTATATTTTCAACTAATTAACGATAAATAAAAAATATTTGATATAATAATATTGAGCAAATAGTGAGCAATTAAGAGCATTTAATAATTTTTTTCTGCTAATAAGGTTCATTGTCATATACAGCGTTCCTACGGTATAAATTTTAGGTAATATAAAAGATCGATTTCTTACTTACCGATAAGTTGTAAGATAGATTTAATCTTCCCATCGGTCAGCAACAAAAATTTCTATGTTACTTTTATTAATAAAGTAAAAATCTGTTTTTTTTAACGATTAGCTGGTTATAATAATTTAATTAACCGATAATAGATGTTATCTTGTATTCGTGTATTCCAATTTTTACTAACGTGCTACAATTTTTATTATCGTAATTACGTATCATGAATTTTCGTCCATTTTATCATCTTTTAATGGGATCACTAGTTATCAACTGCATTCAAGGCAAAATAATATTTTTTATATTAATTAAAAAAAATTTTGAAAACAAAAATTACTTTATTATAAAAAGAAAATACTAAAATTGAAAAATGTCGATAAACGTTGAGATGAAGATATATCAATAATTTTATTTCTTATTTTTTATTTGTGAGTAAGAATAAAACTTTAACCTTACCATTGATAGAATTTAAATTCGATTGCAGACATACGCGAAATGAATGTCGATAATAGATATTTCCCAATAGATTATTTGATTTGCTTTTTAAAATAGTTGCTATTGATAATGTCTAAACAAAAATCAAGTTTATATATTTCAATTTTGTCAGATATCGACATATAGTAATATTACATGTCGGTAAGTATTTCACTGTTTTTAACTGAGTGTTTCCGACTCTTTAAAGGGCAGCACATAATATTTTGTTACAATTAGTCATGTTACATATTGCAGATGAGTAAAAACGTTTTCGCACCCATCGCATATTATTTAATCGAATTTATTTATTGTTATATTGATATCATCGATTTATATATTCTTGAATGTTTGTAATAATTAACACAAATTAATATCATTTAAAGTCACATTAATAATTTTTTGCAATTACAGCTAATTTTCATTCATTGTTTATAATTATTTACGATAAAACGCAGCACACACACACACACACACACAAACGCTAGAGATTATTATTCATTTAAAAAATTGTATGCTCAGCCTTTCGCGTTTAGATCCTTTCATACTTTGTATTCTACGTCTAAGCAAATGCTAAGCAAATTAGCGCTCTCAAAGCAACGTTTGCCTTTTGATGCTTTAAATTTCGAATCTTGTCTCGCGAATAAGTATTTTAAACTGCGTAACAAGCCCCAGAGTTTCTGAAACCTTCTCGTTGCTCCTAGCACCTTCAAGTTAACATGGTTTGCACGTTTAGCGAAATATCAAAGTAAATATTATAGAATTATATAACACAACGTATAATAAATGATATGTCTTTATTTTTTTTTTTTGTCTCGCGGTTCGCACTTCTTTACAAACATTTCTTGTAATTTTTAACAATAAAATCGTATTTTACGATCCTTTTAAAATTAAATTCATAACGAATTCATTGAATCTGAATCGGAACAAATATCGTTATCATAAATAAACCATTTAGTTTTTAACCCTTGATATATTATTGTAAATATTTGTCAGTTTATTGCCGTTTGATTTATTTGATCAATTTAATTAACATAAAACAGAAATATACTTATTAAAAATAAACGTATATTAATATATATTTTAACATCAAAATTACATTCTCGTTAAAAAATACTGAATTTCTCGATTTTAAGCCCCGATCATTTATCAAATAAATCATATTATACATTTTTCATTGAACCCCTTTTACTACAATATACAAAATGTTATTAGTTAATGTCTATCTACTTTTATAAAAGATTCAGTATAGATTTTCAATTTTCTTCAAGTGCTCGTAAGATTATCGTAAAAATTCTAGACGTCTTTTTAGAAAATCTATTTGTTAAACCGCATGTGAACAATTTAAAGTCGCTATTTTTATTCCTCCCTTGAGAATTAAGGGGTCGCGGTTTACAAGGCAAGTATATCGTTGAGATGTCGACTTATCCACAACTTTCTCTGTCCTTTGTTATACGTTCCCTTTTTGTACCTCTTTCCGCTCCTTATGCCCTGATAATAAATTTTCCAGTCGTCCGCCAGCGTCCTGAAACTCTGGAACGATGTTATGGACGATGCTCGAGAACAAGAAGGGTGGTTATTCGGGCTGCCTTCGCAAACCTTCGCACATACTAACGTGGATTTACCGTAACCTTTCCTTGTTCTCTAACGACATACGGCTGCTGTGGACTCCTCTATACCTAGTATATATGTATGTATGTATTTATGTATGTATGCGTGTATGTATGTATGTATGTATGTTGGCGGATTGAAATAGAACATAGTGATCTAAAGATCACATTCGGTTCATTTTCTCCTTTTCTTTTTTCTCTCATCAAGTTATCTTTGTTAAATATATTTTGAGAAAAATTTATTCAATAAAAATATCGTATATTAGCAATAATATAAAAAAAAAACGAGAGAAAAAAGAAAAAACAAAAAAGGAAAAAAGAAAAGAAGCGTCATCATCAATAATAATTTGTAAATATTCGATTTTATTTATGAAGCCACGCGTATAACGAATGAATTATAGGTTTTGATCCAATGATAATCCGATTTATGAAAAATTGTTTTTCTCTTTTTTTCTTTTTTCTTTTTTAAATGTTAGAATCAATCATGAAATATCATGGAACGTAACAAAAATAATATTATTTATGTTATTTGAGAAAGGGGTAACAAAATTTCTGTTAAATGGAGTCGAAAATGTATCATTTTTATTCGTTACCGTATCGTATATATGTGTGCAAATACTATATATATATATATATAGAAATGAACGTATTAGATGGTTGTTCTGAAAAGTTATGGTTGGTCTCGTTGCTGTATCAATATCTCGTTAGGAGCTACGACAGAAATAAAAGCGAGATGTTCGTTCTTACGTCTGACCGGCCAAGCAAAATCGTACTTTTCTCTCTATCTTTCTCTCTTTATCTTTCTTTCAACCCCTTCCATCTCTTTCTCCCTTTCATTCTTTGGAAAGAAGATACAGAACATACGCGATATCGCTTCGTACCACCCGACGTAACTCTCCTCTTTATTTCTCTCTTTTACTTTTTCTTTTTCTTTCTTTTTCTTTCTTTTTCTTTCACTCTTTCCCTTTTTCTTATTACATTTCCTACGAATAGTATTTCTCTCAGTGTAAAAGACGAAGACTCGTCGCTTGAAGAAAACTCGTCGATTATATCGACCGTATCGTTTCTACCAACGATGTAACGAAGATGGATTCGATAGATGGGCGAAAGAAAGAGATAGAATACAGACGGTTTTCGTCGAAAAGCGAAACGATAAAAACGAATTTGTGCTACGATTTGTGCTCGTCATCGGGGAAAAAAAAAGGGAGCTCGAGTTTATCGTATATGATATTATTCTTTATATTACACTTTGAAAATGAAATATATTCTATGCGATGAAGTTGAACGAGAGAAAAATAAAAATAGATAAAATTTTAAAATACAAATTGGCTTTTAAGAGAGAGAGAGAGAGAGAGAGAGAGAGAGAGAGAGAGAGAGAGAGAGAGAGAACGTTTTATATATATAATAAATATTTAATAATATTTAATACTTATTTTTTTGTAAAAGTATATGTATATTATTGTGTTGTAAAACAAGTTTGTTTCGTTTTTTTCATTATAAAATGAATCGAGGATTGCATATCTCTGGTAATAATAATAATCGAATCTGACAATATTTGCGTCTGTTTGAAATGTAGCATATCGTAAAGTAATTAAAAAAACAAAAAAAAAGAAGATGACATTTGTTTATTCGGTCAAAAGTTATTGCGTCGTAAAAATGAGTGAATATAAAGAGGACATTCGATACGTTTTGAGATTTTATTACAAAATAGAAAAAAAAAAAATACGTTTCGATAAAAATATTTTGATAAAAATATTATGGACGCGTGATACAATATCGGTAAAAAACTGATTTCACTTTGGCATATATTACAAATGTATTAAGAAAAACATTTTCTTCAAATCGCGATAATGTTTACAAAATAATATATTATTTATAATATATTATAATAATTTTTCTTACGCGTGTTTTATTTTCTCTACATATTCCATTTCTAATGACGAAGAAATTGATATGGGATCGTCATCGGACATGATCGGATGAGATCAAGCAAACAACATATGACTAGGTCGTCGTAATAATCCAAAGAGAATTCGTAGGGTATATGGCTTGTAAGTATAAGTTATTCACAGATAGCGTATTCTGTTCCTCATTAGAACAGAAGATGGATGTTTCGAGGTAGTAGCGAGTACTTGCAAGAGCTCGTGCTTTACGTACTGAGCATCTAACTGTGTCGAAATTTGAGCGGAATTCATAGTCGTGTTGCGGATACGCTGGGAGTAATTGTCCAATGCCAAGGAAGCGAGGACTAAATTTGTCTACGGTTTCGAGGGCTCCACAGCTCTCTCCGTTTCTATTTCTCTCTCTCTCTCTCTCTCTCTCTCTCTTTGAAGTATCTAACGCGCCTCTCGATTCTCTAAATTTCACAGAATTCCTACCTCGAATTTCATTAAAATATTCACTAATACCTGCGCCTAACGAAATTTCAAGTGACGTTGTTCAGATGTTAGAACACGATAAAAATAACTAAATTATATCGGAAAGCATTATGAACAAAATATCATTTGTAAAAAATTACATTTGACCGAATAATATCTTGTATATGAAAAAAAAAAAAAAAAGAAATCGTACAACATGAATCGCGAAATGAAAATAATAGAAGTAGACGATGGATATGGATTTTTAAACAAATTTGCCTTTTTTTTTCATAATATAAAATACAATTATTTAAATTCATTTAATCGTTCAAAATCGATCGAACAATGCGGAACAAAAATAAATATATTTATTATTTTAAAAGAAAAAAAACAAAAAAAAACGAATTTGAATATTAAAACTAAGTTTAAGAGGATGGAAAATAATTTGAAACAATTCACGATTAGTGTATAGCGTTTCCAACGAAAGGGACTTTGCAACTGGTGGTCGTAAGTACTTCGCATTTGCCGTGTACATTGGAAGGGTGCGTAAGCCACAATATTATACATATATTTCTATATACTTCTACATACACGCAATATCCATATATACAAACTTGTATATATACAATACGTATACCGATTATATCGCAAGCCGAAACACCATTTTCACTGTCCGGTAGTTGGCGTTGGGCCAGTCTAACCGAGGGAACACCTAACCCTATCCCTACCATATACCCCATTTGACATCCCTCGGACATTATACGAGGATTAGGGTAGCATCCTCATCCCCCACTACTATTACCACCCTTTAACCACCCCTTTCAAACCTACAGTCTACATACGACCGTATAATAACGTTCTTCTCTCTCTCTCGCTCTCTCTCTTTCTCTTTCTCTTTCTCTTTCTACTTCTATCTCTGTTTCTCTTTATTCTCAACATTTCGTCTGTATTGCACTCTTTATCGTCCGGATGAACGCGCGTGCAAACGCGCTTCCAACAGGCATTTGCATCCCGTTAAATGTCGTAAACTTGTCAAAGCATGCAGAGCACTGGTTATATTCACGATCGCGGACCTAGTTCCACCGAGTGAATCCCAGCAGTCGAATCGAGAGAGAACCAACATTTGCAGTAAACCCTTCTCTTTTCTCTTATTCCTTCAAAAGACAAAGGATCTTTCTGCCATTATTCCGAATAAATCGTCGAAGTCGAATACATTTTCAGGTCAATAGGAGAATGAAGAGGGTACAAAGCAGATGAAGGGATTTTCATTTCTCTATAATTCCCTTTTTTTTTTCTTTATTTTTATTGTTACAGAAAGAAAATATGATAAATGAACAAAAAAGAAAGAATGAAAAAATAAGAAAAAAAAAAAAGAAAAGAACAAAAATATATTATAGGAGAAAAAGGAACAAAAATGCTGAGAATCCCTGGCCGGTCGTCCAATGTCCGGTGACTGAAAATTAAGCGAAATCCTGCTACGAGATAAGAGGGAAACTTTATGTAACAAATTTAACGTTGTTTTTAACATGTTAGTCGGAGTAACGCGTTAATGTCCACTGTATATGCAACGCGTAGTTCCACGCCATGTGCTCTCTCAGCGGTACAGAATTATATGGACTGTTAAATCTTCTACAGTCCCTTTAAACTACTACTACTACTACTACTACTACTCTCTCACTCTCACTCTCACTCTCTCTCTCTCTCTCTCTCTCTCTCTCTTTCTTTCTCTTCCTTTCTCTCTCTATACATTTCACGTTCAGATTTTACCACAAAGAGAGAAGGAGAAAACACTTTTGACGTTTCCTACCATCGTGGATCATCGCACCTTAATGACGCACGGCCACTACACACATTTTCATTTACGACGGCAGCCCAATTTACTCCAACATATTCGACGATAACTCTGAAAAATGTAGCCTTAGGATAACGATCTCTTGGCATATTGCGATCGTAAACGTTAAATAGAACGTCGCCTAGAGTCTTCTCTCTACGTTATTCGCCTCATATCGTAGATAAATATATGCATATATGAGTGTACATACACATACGTAGATATAATATATATCTATATATACGCATATATTTACTTTAAGTAATGCGAGTCTTGAATACTTGTGATCTATTTATGACTCTTCGTATGTACTCTTTATCTCTTTCCATCTAATCTTCCTTTTTTTCTTTTTAGCTTTTTAAACGATTAAACTTTTTTCTCCCGCTCTTTTTTTTTTTATTTCTTTTTATTTTTCTTTTACTTCGTAAAACGTTTCATATGATTATTATGTTCTCCAAAATGTGTTTCATACCGCCTCGCGAAATGGTTTTATTACTTTCAATCCCTTTATCATCTACGGAATACTTGTCCAATAATATATGCTTTTTAGCTCAACCAGTTGTTTTCGTTAAACGTATATTTGAGTTTATTGATCAGATTAATAGCTTATGAAAAAAAAAATATATGCTGAGATAAAATAACTACCCGCTATTCATTAAAGTTATGATTAAAATGAATTTTAATTAAAGACGAGCTTGAAAAAGAAAAAATTATTCTAGAATGTAGACGCGCATAAGTACATGCATAAAAGTTATTTAAAAACAATTCGTAAACTAGTATTAAAATAAAATCTCTTCCTTGAAATAAAATAAAACGAAAATTAAATTTAAGCAATATTTGATTATTCCATGTGAAACCTGTAAATACACATAATATTAAAAAATATTATAAAGTAATATATTTTTAATACATGAAATAGACAGTCAAAATTGGAATGCGTATAAGATATGATATTAAATAATTATATGATATTGAAATGGGATATCGGAATAGGGATTAATTGTACTGTTTCATAATTTAAAAGCATTCTGTTTTTTAAATCAAATATCATGTAAAATGAAATTATTTAAATACTCGATTTATCTTTATTAACGATTATCCCATTCGGTTGATGATAAATCCAACGATGATCATCTGTAACAAAAAGAAAAATATATAAATCTCTTCCAATTACAATAACTATTAGAAATTATTGACGAGCGATAATAATAATTCAATAAAATCTAAAATACGACTAAGAGTCATTGTCAAATGATTTGAACATGCTGTTGAACCTTTGAAAATAACTCAGTAGTCTACAATTACCCTCCCTTCTTGAACGTACAATTTAAAAACAGAATGCTTTTTATTTACGAACTTGTACTTATTATTTTATAATGAAAAAAAGGAAAGAATGAAAGGAGATAATTATGAGTTATTGAATGTTCATGTAGAATTTTTGATTTATATGATAAACGATTATTAGAATGTGAAATGATGTGAAAGTATGAATATAACATGCAGGAAATATTTAAAACGAAACAATAAATGGAATGAGAATATCATATTAATTAGGAAAATGAAAGAAACTAATTACAGTGAAAATTTTAATGAATGTTAATTAAATTTTACTTGCCAGAAACACCCATCGAAGTTTAAATGTTGAAATTATATCAAGAAGACCAACTTTAAAACAATGAATATCACCGATGCATGTTTGGTTTAGATCTCAGCTCAGTGACGACACCAAGTTCCACGAATTCATCTAAAAAAATATATATATTAATGAAAATTATTTTCTCTATTCAAAGTATTTTAATAGATATGTAATGTTAAAACATAATAAAATTTATCTGTCGGCGTTCTGGCAAATCTAACCGATGTTGTTACTAAACAATATTTTTTCCAATTTTCTATCTTATTTTCGATATTTATTATTTTCTCTAATGATGCTCTAATGAATAATTTATTATAATTACATCTTCATAGATCGTGTTTCGTATTAAATTCGATATTCGTCACACACACACACGATAACACAGTGCACACATCATACATACATATATATATGTATGCATACAGCATAGGTAACTGGTGCACACACACATATACATATTCTTATATATTAGATGTTCCTTGTATAATACTAATGCAATATTATTTTTTTTTACTGTTTTTAAATTTCCGAGCATTGGGAGAGAGAGTCCATGACGAATACGCTTACCTTTACCTTATTGTTTTGTTCACTTTTTTATCTTCATATTCGCGGAGGTAAGTCTGCCTTTTTTTGTTTTTTTTTGTTTTTTTTTTATAACGTAGAGAAATGTAATAGAAAGATTGATCATAAATAAATAGAAATATTTTCTTTTATTAATTTTTTTTTCTTGTCTCCCAGCTTTTATTCGGCTTGTTAGTACGATTACGCTTTTTGAAAGAGGATTTAAAACATTACAAAAGTAACGATAAATATAATCGAATAATTAACGCTCGGAATATCGATGAGTTTCAGAAATATAATACGTTTTACTTACGCATATTTTGCTTTTGTTTTCATTATTCTATGGTAGAGATATTTTTTAACAAAAATTAAATCGATATTATTAATATTATAATAATAAAAATAATAATAATATATTAATAATCATAATAATTATAATAATGCAATGTGTTTCTAGTAGATATATGTGTTTGGACAATTTGATGAATATTTAAAGGACCGAGTTAGAATCTGCAGTCGCAGTCATGGATAGCAAATTGGGAAAGTTGCTTGCCTCGCTGCTGACGAGGCTGCCAGAGTGCATTTGCGTCTTGTTGTATTATCTTTGAAAGTTTCTGACATCTTACGAGTTTCGAACTTTTGCTATATACGTATTCAAAGTTGGCTCGCGGTCTTGCCAACGCTATGGTAGACTAGCGTCAAAACCGAAGTAAAAGGGAACGTGTAGTTCCTTTCGAACTTATGTTAGCTTCGATTATCGTGGCTTGGTCAAAGTGATAAAGAGATTCTTGGAACGTTGATTCTAATCCTTAAGTATGTTCTCTAAGTGAGAGACGCGTGAAGTCATAGTCTAATTAGAGAAAGAGAGAAAAGGGTGGGAGTTAAATAAGGCGAGGGGAGAATGAAATAGGAAGAGAAAAAGAGAGAGAGAGAGAGAGAGAGAGAGAGAGAGAGATGATCCTCCATAAAATGCAATTTTCATCGCGATCTTTGCGCGTATTTGTTGTTTACAGTCGGTATCCTGGATTCTCCTTTAATCAGAATTCTTCGGTACTCGTAACGCTCGTTCATGTTAACTGTAAAACTCTCGAGACGGATTGTACACACTTAATACATTCTTTGGCGAAGTTAAAGTAAACATAAACTTCGGATTCCTGAAGAAAGAGAAAGAGAGAAAGAGATAGAAATAGAGAAAGAGGGATTCAGGGACCGTCAAAATCCTGGAGACGTAATGAGTATTCCATTACTTTGATTAAGTTTTACTCGGTTTATATATAGTAGTGGACGTTGATATCTTGACTTCTTGTAAATATTGTTAAATTGATAAAAATATGTAAATAAATCAAAGTTTTGTCGTTAAACGTAATAACAGTCCGCCCATTGGTAGACGATAATGAACTTAACTTGAAAAATAAATCGCTAATCTTTTCGTGTTCAGAAATATAACGCGCACACGAGGACGTTTAAGCATTTCCATTTACTCGCAGTAGCTAAATGCATAACGGTCCCCTCGCACGCAAATTCAAAATAGGTCTATGCTCGTTCGGCTTGATTTACTCGACCTCGTCGTACGCGATGCTCCTTTCCAAGGGTGATATACACTCCGGTAGAAGTTATGCATATCCTAACTTTAATATTAGCATATAGGCGAACTCAAATTTACCATCGCCATCTTCCGGTATTCGTCATGAGAATGATCATCATTTTCATCGTTTCTCTAATATATATATATATTTTTTTTTTCTTTCTTTCCTTAAGAATATTTCAATCGAGTCGAAAATATTATTAAAAACAATTACCTTAATCGACGTAGCTGTATTATCAAGCATTTGTTAAATTAAAAATTAGCTAGTGCGAAAAATGTTGAAAAAGTCCTAACTAATTTCAAATGATTTCTTTTATAAAATAAGAATCTAATTTCATTTCACTTTGGTACGTGTTATTTCGTTAAAGTTTTCCTCTATACATATATATATATATATATATATGTACATGTATATCTCATATCGTAAGTGTTCACGATCTATAGCGTTATATATCTCGTACTAACGAGCTTATCAAAAAGCTCGTATTTCGTGCACGTTCGCGAATGAAAAGTTTGACGATGCTGTGACCAAAATAAAAAAGATAGAAAAAAGAGGCCGGCGAACGGGACATTTAACGAAGATGATTGACGTTATTTTGAAAATTCACGTAATGGAATGCGGTATCGTAAAACGTGGCGATATGAACGGGTATGTAACGAAGATACGTTGCTACTAGAGAAACTACCACGAAGCGATATATCACGTGTAACGGGAACGATATATCGTGTTGTGCGTGCGATGAAAATTATCTTATTCCTTTCGACACACAGTCTATGAAACTTTATTCTTGACGATGTTTATGATA
This sequence comes from Polistes canadensis, assembly GCF_001313835.1. NCBI lineage: Eukaryota > Metazoa > Arthropoda > Insecta > Hymenoptera > Vespidae > Polistes > Polistes canadensis. The sequence goes on from NW_014569647.1 coordinate 80,506, forward strand.
TCGATTATTTCGACTATATTATTTCTAATCATTGGTGTTTTTTATTTTGCCTTGCGTTTTAACACTAAACTTATCGACATTTCATGTATATATATATGTATACCTATTCCAACGATGAGTGGTAAAATGATCGCTTAAGAAAAAATCATATAGCCAATTGGATAGCGAACAAAATATTGTCTATTATTTATAAATGAATAATGTACATTTTTTTATGTATTTTTTTTCAAATTATAGGATTTGTTCAAGTTATTTCATTTTTACGAATTACAGAATGCGGTCATTTGACCTCGCGTGATTGGTTTAGCGTTAAGAGAACAAAAGAGAAAGATGTAATATTTTTGAGGACAGATAATCGAATGACGGAAAAGTAACGAAATTGTATGGAAAATGAATGACGAGATTTTCTATCGCTATCGGCATCCAGGCAAAACAAATATTTCCATTTTGCGAGATACTTCCGTCGGCAGAAAATATATCGTGTCTCCTACCACGTACCATATGTTTTTCAGGAATATGACGAGCAGTCGCTTCGGAGAACTTGCGATAGAATCGAATGTTGTTCCGACTGTTCGTTCTGCCTGTGAACGAACTCGTTCTATCGAGTACCAGTATGATATAATCTGATCGGAACGAAACAGAAAGGTTGCATCCGATCGATCACTATTACAGGATATTCTTTATAAGGATTTAGTAACGAACGATTGAATAATCTATTTTTTTATATTTTTAATCGGATAAAGAGAAAAAAAACGAAATATTCGTATTCGAATTAGATCTAATCTCGATAAATACGATAAATATATATATATATATATATA